>NC_064633.1:226441677-226744707 GCF_023864275.1 Schistocerca cancellata
AACACTTCACGTGAATAAAGAGCTAGTTGTGTTTCACAGGAATGATGTTTTCTAAACCCATGTTGACTGTGTGTCAATAGACCGTTTTCTTCGAGGTAATTCATTACATTCGAACACAATATATGTTCTAAAATCGTGCTGCATATTGACGTTAACAATATGGGCCTGTAATTTAGTAGATTACTCCTACTACCTTTCTTGAATATTGGTGTGACCTGTGCAACTTCCAGTCTTTGGATATGGATCTTTCGTCGAGCGAACGGTTGTATATGATTGTTAAGTATGGACCTAATGCATCAGCATACTCCGAAAGGAACCTATTTGGTATACAGTCTCTACCAGAAGACTTGCTTTAATTAAGTGATTTGAGTTGCTTCACTACTCCGAGGATATTTACTTCTACGTTACTCGTGTTGGCAGCTGTTCTAGATTCGAATTCTGGAATATTTACTTTGTCTTCTTTTGTGAAGGCATTTCTGAAGGCTGTGTTTAGTAAATCTGCTTTGGCAGCACTGCCTTCGATAGTATCTCCATTGTTATCGCGCAGAGAAGGCATTGATTGTTTCTTGCCACTAATATACTTCACATATTACCAGAATCTCTTTGGATTTTCTGCCAGGTTTCGAGACAAAGTTTCACTGTGGAAACTGTTATAAGCATCTCGCATTGAACTCCACACTAAATTTCAAGCTTCTGTAAAGGATCACCAATATTGGGGATTTTGCGTCTGTTTGAATTTGGCACGTTTGTTTTGTTGTTTCTGCAACAGTGTTCTAACCCGTTTTGTGTACCAAGGAGGATCAGCTCCTTCGTTTGTTAGTTTGTTTGGTATAAACCTCTCAATTGCTGCCAATACTATATATATATATATATATATATATATATATATATATATATATATATATATATATATATATATATATATATATAAAAAAAACAAAGATGATGTGACTTACCAAATGAAAGTGCTGGCAGGTCGACAGACACACAAACGAACACAAACATACACACAAAATTCAAGCTTTCGCAACAAACTGTTGCCTCATCAGGAAAGAGGGAAGGAGAGGGAAAGACGAAAGGATGTGGGTTTTAAGGGAAAGGGTAAGGAGTCATTCCAGTCCCGGGAGCGGAAAGACTTACCTTAGGGGGAAAAAAGGACGGGTATACACTCGCACACACACACATATCCATCCACACATATACAGACACAAGCAGACATATTTAAAGACAAAGAGTTTGGGCAGAGATGTCAGTCAAGGCAGAAGTGCAGAGGCAAAGATGTTGTTGAATGACAGGTGAGGTATGAGTGGCGGCAACTTGAAATTAGCGGAGATTGTTTCTTTCTATTATAACCATATATATATATGCTTGTGTCTGTGTATATGCGGATGGATATGTGTGTGTGTGCAAGTATATACCTGTCCTTTTTTCCCCCTAAGGTAAGTCTTTCCGCTCCCGGGATTGGAATGACTCCTTACCCTCTCCCTTAAAACCCAAATCCTTTCGTCTTTCCCTCTCCTTCCCTCTTTCCTGATGAGGCAACCGTTGGTTGCGAAAGCTTGAATTTTGTGTGTATGTTTGTGTTTGTTTGTGTGTCTATCGACCTGCCAGCGCTTTTGTTTGGTAGGTCTCATCATCTTTCTTTTTAGATATAATTTGGAATGAGTGGTGATTTTCTCTCGGGAAGGCATCAAGTGAAGAATTTTTATCCGCTATTTCGAATAGGTATATTTTTCGAGGATTTGGGGATTACAATATTCAATCTCACTATGACAACCCTGTGTTCACTAACCCCTTTATTGGTTTTAATGCTGGTTATTAACTCAGGATTATTTGTTGCTAGAGGCCAAGTGTGTTTTCATAACCGTTTACTATTCGTGTGGGCTCATGAACTAACTGCTCGAAATAATTTTCAGAGAATGCGTTTAGCACAATTTGTGATGATATTTTATGCGTACCTCCAGAATTAAACATGTATTTTTGCCTACATAGCGAGGGTAAATTAAAGTCACCACCAACTATTATCGTATGAGTCTGGTACGTGTATGAAATCAAAGTCAAGTTTTCTTTGAACCTTTCAACAACTGTTTCATCTGAACTGGGAGGTCAGTAATAGGATCCAATTATTATTTCATTCCAGTTGCCAACAATGACCTCTGCCCATACTAACTCACAGGAAGTATCTTCTTCAATTTTGCGACAAGTTAAACTACTTCTAACAGCAACAAACATGCCACCACCAACCATGTTTAGCCTATCTTTTCAGAACACTGTTAAGTTCTTCGCAAAAATTTTGGCTGAGCTAATATCCAGCTTTAGCCAGCTTTCAGTGCCTATAACGATTTGAGAATCAGTGCTTTCTATTAGCGCTTGGAGCTCTGGTACTTTCCCAACACAGCTATGACATTTTACAACTGTTATACCAATCGTTCCTGTATCTATGTTCTTCCTGTGTTCAGCCTGCACCCCTTGTGACTGAATCCCATCTTGTGTTTTCCCGAGACCCTGTAACCTAAAAAACGGCCCAGTCCATGCCACACAGCTCCTGCTACCCATGTAGCCGCCTCTTGTGTATAGTGGACACCTGACCTATTCAGCGGAACCCAAAACCCAACCATCCTTTGGAGCAAGTCGAGAAATCTGCAGCCTTCACGGTCACAGAACGGTCTGAGCCTCTGATTCAGACCCTTCACTCGGCTCTGTACCAGAGATCCGCAGTCGGTCCTGTCGACTATGCTGCAAATGCTCAGCTTTGCTTTCATCTAGCAAGCAAGACTGACAGCCTTTTACCAGTTCTGTTAGTTGCTTAAAACGAGAGAGAATCTCTTTTGATCCAAAGCAACACACATCATTGGTACCGACATGAGCAACCATCTGCAGTTGGCTGCACCCTGTGCTCTTCATGGCATCCGGGAGGACCCTTTCCACATCTGGAATGACACCACCCAGTATGCACATTGGTTTTCTTACCCTCCTTGTCAGCCAAGTCCCTAAGGGGCCCCATAACGTGCCTAACGTTGGAGCTCCCAACTACCAATAGTCCCACCCTCTGCAATTGCCCGGATTTTGCAGGCTGAGTGGTTTCCTCTGAAACAGGACAGGCAACAGCATCCGGCTCAACAACAGTGTCAGCCACAGGCAGCACCTGGAACCTGCTTGTCAGACAAACTGGGGGACCTCACGTGTGGCCACCTGGGAAGTCTTTCGCCGCCTACTTCACCTCGGGGCGTCCTCCCACTCGACCACAGGTGAGGGGTTAGCCTCAGTGCGAGCAGTAACTGCGTTGGCCACCGGTGAGGACCGATCGAAGGACTCTGACGTGCTGGACGTCCATTGGATCCCCACAGCTGGCCCACAACAGTGGTGTCCATCCACTGCAGCCTCAAGCTGTGTAACCGAAGCCATCACAGCCTGAAGCTGAGAGCGAAGTGTCACCAACTCAGCTTGCATCCGCAGACAACAATTGCAGTCCCTGTCCATACTAAAGACCGTGGAAAACTAAACTATGCAGATAAACGGACTATCAGCTCATGTTGCGCAACTCTAATGTAGACCCTCATGTAAACACACGAACTGTGTCTAGTAATATGCAGATATTCAAGAACCTAACTACCGAAGCACCTAGGTGAAACTAAATAATTTGCCCCTGATAAGGAACTTGTAATATATCACAAAATCTTTTTACTTTCTGACGCAAACGAAAACGTGAGAACTGTGGCTATTAGATTTTAAATTTACTCGCAGAAACTCAAGAAACTAAACTATTAAAGCACACAGATGATATAATAAAATTCACACCTGGTTAGGAACTCTAAAAGCAGTTTATTTGACTGTTGCTGCGTCTGTCACGGCCAGCTACTACTGTATGACTCGATCCAAGGTTACATACTGTGTCCTTCCTACCAAGAAATCCTCCGTCCAGTAACAAATTTTGTTTGTGTCCCACGAGTGTACTTTCATTAGTGTGATTTGATATGCTACTGAGTCAATGTTCTTTGAAGTCAAGAAATTCTATGTCTGACTGATTGTTTTGTTTTGTGGCTTTCAGGATGTCACATGAGAAAAGCCGAGCAGAGTTTCATGTGATTAGTGTTTTCAGAATCCAGATGGTTGGTATGGAGGAGGTCATTCTGTTCAATATACCTCATTGTGTTTGACCTCAGAATATGTTCTAAGATTCTGTAACAATTGTATGCAAATGGTAGTTTTGTGGATCACTTCTACCTTCTTGTTGATGGGTGTTACCATTGTTTCCTTCCAATCACTGTGCACGGTTCTTCGTGCCGAGGGATTTGTGTTATATTATGATTGAAAGGAAGGCTACATGGTTACAAATTCTGTATATAATCCAATACAGATTCCAGTTTTAGGGATTTCAGCAGTTTTTCAACACCATCAACATGGTATTTATCTCATCCATCTTTATAGTGGTGTGAGAATTAATCTAGGGAAGTAATCATCATCCTTTGCAACGGAACGTTTGAAAATTGAGTTTGGAAGAATGCCTTTAGGTTTTATAAGAGGTCTTTTGATAAAAATTCTGTTACATTAGTCATTGAAGATTTCCCAGTTACCCTTCTGACACCCAAACACATTTTGTTTAGTGTCTCTTAATCTATGCTTTCTTGTACACTACACTTCCTTCTTTAGAAGGTTCTTTGCAGAAGGATGCTGTTATACTCGCTAAAGGAGATATTTAACTATGAAACAGGAATTAGGCTTGAAGATCAATTGCCCTGTAATAAGTGTTTCAATCCTTGAACTTGAGAAAAATGTGTGTTGATGGAATATATCTGAGCTACTTTTGTTTTGTTGATTATGTTATACTATTTTATTATCTTATACTATTATTCTCTACTGGGAATGAACCTAATCCTGCAAGTTTGTAGATAGGTCTGTAAAGCAGTTATGAAACTAAAATAATGTGTGTTGTTGTTTTGTGGTCTTCAGTTCAAAGACTGGTTTGACACAGCTCTCCAAGCCACTCTATCCCTCCCTTCGGGTCTGGGGTTAGAATAGGCCCGAGGTATTCCTGCCTGTCATAAGAGGTGACTAAAAGGAGTCTCACACATTTCGGCCTTTATGTGATGATTCCCTGTCAGGTTTGACCTCCATTTTTCAAAATTTTCCCGAAGAGTGAGCCAATTGGGGAATGACGCCTTACATGGTGCATCGTGTGCATCATGTGCTGAGACCTCTCACATCCTACGTCGACGTGGATCTACACTTCCACCAATTTCCAGCTGTTGGGCTAGGTCACCCTCCTGGGTGCGTTTTTCTCCATCCACTGTGCTGTATGGCTTTCTGTGCTGATGGCGATAATGTACTTCTGAGCTCATATTCAGCACGGTAGCCAGTCTGTTGTGGTGGGGCCACCATGTACCCTGTTGGTTGTAGCCCCCTGAGCACATAGGGGTCGCTCTGTTGATGCCTGCGCGGTTAATTCCCCATGTATGCCAAGGAGTAGATGCCTGTCACCCTGGGGCATCAGGACTCCTGACAATGGCCATCCTACCAGGTGGCCTTTGCTGTGGCTGGGTGGCATGCGTGGGGATGGCCCCTGGTCGGAGTGGGTGGCATCAGGGCAGATGACACGCAATGTAGCATACTACATCGTCTCTTGCTGGTGGTCCACTTCCAGCAGTCTCTAAGCAGTCAAAGTCTACCTTCAATTCTAAGAAATACAACCCCAAATCATTCCCCTCCCTGGCCACACCATGGGAGGAACACTAGGCTAAGGATGGCAGCGAAACTTATTCGTCCCAGTACCTCATATGTATGAGAGTTGATGGGGAATCTTTCATGCCCATGAAGCTCCAGTTTTTTGTGGAGCATTTAGAGGACAAGTTTGTGGAAGTGGATAGTTTGTCCAAAATGCTGTCAGGGTCAGTTTTGATAAAAACAGCATCCTCTGCCCAGTCATGGGCATTTGGGCATTACTTGCTTGTGACAACCCGGGGGACATTAATATTACCTTCACACCCCACAAGAATATGGTCCAGGGTATCATATTTCACAGAGACCATCTTTTGCTGTCTGATGATGTGCCTCGGGCCAATTTAGAGTGGTGAGGTGTTCATTTTATCTGGCGCATCCATCGGGATCTGAGGGATAATCAGGTTGCCACTGGTGCCTTCATCTTGGCCTTTGAGGGTGACACATTACCTGAGAAGGTCAAGATGATGGTCTACCACTGTGATGTCAAGCCATATATCCCTCTCCCTATGCGGTGCTTTAAGTGCTGGAACTTTGGCCGTATGTCTTCCGGCTGTACTTCCAGTGTCACCTGTCGGGATTGTGGACAGCCTTCACTTCGCAATACTCCATGTGCCCCACCTCCCATCTGTGTCAACTGCGGAGAGCACCATTCACCTTGCTCGCAAGACTGCAGGATTCTCCAGAAAGAAAGGAAAATAATGGAATACAAGACCCTGGACCGACTGACCTACACTGAGGCTGAGAGAAAATATGAGAGGCTACATCCTGTGCATATGACATCAACTTATGCCGCCGTTACATCAGCGCTTCTACCATCTTCCATTCCACCACGTACAGTTGGCTCTCAAAGCTGTCACACTCCACCTGCCCCTTTGATGGTGGGGGCACTTCCCTCCCTGTTGCTCCTGCACCACCAACTTCAGGAGCACCCCCCCCCCCCCCTCCCCCCACCCCAACCGTTGGGGACGTCAGTCCACTTCTCAGCCAGAGAAGTGTATGCCTTCTTCGGCTCTCCTTGTTAGGAGTCCCTTGGCTCACTCCCTTCCCAGGTTCTTACCAGTGGTAAAGCTGACACCTGCCAGTGGCTGAAGCAACCACAGGTAGCTGGTCATAGGGATTCACATTCCTCCTCAGTCCCGGAGACTGAATCAGTGAAGCCCTCCCAGCCGGACAAACCCAAGGAGCAGTGAGAGAAACCAAAAAACAAAAAGGCCCCCGAGAATCAAGGCACTGTGGTGGCACCCACACTACCACCACTTACAAATTCTGTGTCTGAGGATGAAGTGTAGACTACCTCATTGAGTTTTTCACGCCTTCCCAATCTCACAAGCATGTCATTCTACAGTGGAATTGGGGCAGTTGTTTCCACCACCTGGCTGAGCTATGGCAACTCTTGAGCTTTACACCTGCTTTCTGCATTGCGCTTCAGGAAACCTGGTACCCGGCAATGCGGACCCCTGCCCTGCACGGGTATAGGGGATATTACAAGAACCGCAGTGACTATAATAGAGTGTCAGGTGGAGTTTGTGTCTATGTCCTGAACTCAGTATGCAGTGAACCTGTGCCTCTTCACACCCCTCTTGAAGCTGTGGCTGTCAGTATAAGGACGAGGCAGGAAATAACTGTCTGCAACATATATTTTACTCCAGATGGTGCAGTAACCCTGAACGCATTGGCTGCACTGATTGATCAACTCCCTACCCCTTTTCTACTTTTGGGAGATTTTAATGCTCACAACCCCTTGTGAGGTGGCACCATGCTTACTGGCCAAGGCAGAGATGTTGAAACTTTAGTGTCTCACTTTGACCTGTGCCTGTTAAATACTGGGCCCCCACACATTTCAGTGTGGCTCGCGGCACTTACTCTACCATTGATTTATCCCTCTGCAGCTCAGGACTTCTCCCATCTGTCCACTGGAGAGCACATGATGACTTGTGTGGTAGTGACCACTTCCCCATCTTCCTGCTGTCACTCCCCAGGTGTCATGCCTATGGACGCCTACCCAGATGGGCATTCGACAAGGCAGACTGGGAAGCCTTTACCTCTGCAGTCACCATTGCATCTCCTCCTTATGGTGCCATCAATGTTGTGGTTCAGCAGGTCATTACAATGATCATTTCTGCGACGGAAGACGCGATCCCTCGTTCTTTAGGGTGCCCCTGGCGAAAGTCAGTACCTTGGTGGTTGCCGGAAGCGACTGAGGCAATTAAAGAGCATCAGTGAGCTCTTCAGTGGCATAAGCGGCACCCTTCCCTAGAGCACCTAATAACCTTTAAATGGCTCTGTTGGCAGAGATACGTCTCACCCATTGGGTACCATACGTCAACTTTCCAAGTCTGGATGAAGATCAGACAAGTTTTTTCACACCAGACCCCAACAGGTGTCCCTGGTATTAACATCAATGGTATGTTATATATGCAAACACGAATGCCGAGCACTTTGTTGAGCACTATGCTCGAGCCTCTGCATCGGAAAATTACCCTCAAGCCTTTCACACCCTTATATGGTGGATGGAAAGAAAAGTCCTCTCGTTCACTACACGCCACAGTGAACCCTATAACACCCAATTTACAGAGTGGGAGCTCCTCAGCGCCCTTGCACATTGCCCCAACACAGCTCCTGGGCCAGATTGGATCCACAATCAAATGATTAAACATCTCTCGTCTGACTACAAACGACATCTCCTCATCATCTTCAACCGGATCTTCCATCTCAGTGGCAGGAGAGCAGTGCTCAAACCCGGTAAAAACCCACTTGATGTGGATAGCTATTGGCCCATCAGCCTTACGAACGTTCTTTGCAAGCTGCTGGAACGTATGGTGTGTAGACGTTTGGGTTGTGTCCTGGAGCCACATGGCCCACTGGTTCCCTGCCAGGGCGGTTTCCGCCAGTGCCATTTTACCAGTGATGATCTTGAGTCCCTCGAGTCTGCCATAAGAACAGCCTTTACCAGACACCAACACCTTGTTGCCGTAATTTTTGTTTTACGAAAAGTGTGTGTCACCACCTGGCGACATCATATCTTTGGCACATTATGCGAGTGGGGTCTCCGAGGCCCACTCCCGATTTCTATCCAAAATTTCCTGTTGCTTCGTAATTTCCATGTCCAAGTTTGTGCCTCCCATAGTGCCCCCCGTATACAGGGGAATGGGGTCCCACAGGGATCTGTATTGATTGTATCTCTATTTTTAGCTGTAGGGCCATCTTTCTCACCTTATCTGTACGCAGACGATTTCTGGACTATGTATTGCTCCCCCAATACTGGTGTTTCAAAGTTGTGTGTCGTTCACTTCTGTCGGCATTGTACTGTTCATCCAGAACCAGAACTTTATCTTAATGATGATCCACTCACTGTAGTGGAGACATATCGATTCTTAGGACTGATTTTCGTTGCCCGATTGACTTGGCTTTCTCACCTTCGTCAGCTTAAGCGGAAGTGCTGGCAGCACCTCAATGCCCTCTGCTGCTTGAGCAACACCAACTGGAGTGCAGATCACTCTCCACTGCTACAGCTCTACAGAGCCCTTGTTCAATCCCGCCTTGACTATTGGAGTCTGGTTTATGATTTGGCGGCCCCCTCAGTGTTGCGTTTACTCGACCTAGTGCACTACTGTGGCGCTTGCCTAGCGACAGGAGCTTTTAGGACAAGTCTGCTGACCAGCGTCCTGATGGAGGCTGGAGACCCTCCATTGAAGGTTAGGGATGCACAACTGCTTCCCAGTTATGTTGCACATGTTCGTAGTTCTCCTGCACATCCGAATTACCGTCTCCTTTTCCCACCCACGGTGGTTCGTCTCTCACTTCGGCGGCCCAGGTCAGGGCATCCAATTGCATTTCGCTTCTGATCCCTTCTATCTGAACTGGAGTCCTTGTCTTTACCACCTATACTTGAGGTCCATTCACGTACAAATTGAGCAGCATTCCTTGCCTGATGGCTGCAGTATTTTCACTGCAGAGCTTGTGGCTATATCTCGTGCTCTTGAACACATACGTTTATGCCCTGGGGAGTCATTTCTTCTGCGTTCTGACACCTACAAGCTATTGAGCAGTGCTACCCCCGTCATCCTTTGGTAGTGACCATCCAGTCCACCTATGCCCTGGAACGATCCAGTCGTTCAGTGGAGTTTGTCTGGACCCCAGTTCACATCGGAATCCCAGGCAACAAAGTTGCCGACAGGCTGGCCAAACAAGCTACTCAGAAACTGCTTGTAGAGATTGGCATTCCAATAACTGACTTGTGTTTGTTTTTACGCCGGAAGGTTTTTCGGCTTTTGGAGACGGGATAGCATAGGCTCAGTATGCACAATGAACTGCATGCCACTGCGGAGTCTATGGATGTGTGGAAGTCCATGTGGGCCTCTCGCAGGGTCTCTGTGGTTCTCTGCTGGCTCCGCATTGGCCACGCTTGCATGACCCATGACTATCTCCTGTGCCGTGAAGACCTGCCATAATGTCGGTGCAGTCCCACTTTGACTGCCCTGCGATGAAATCTTTGGTTACTGGACTCATTGCCACTAATTTTATCTGACAATGCCTCATTGGCTGATTTAGTTTTTCGTTTTATTTGTGGGGGTGGGTCTTATCATTTGATCTAAGTTCTAGTTGTGTCCTTTGTCCCTCTATGTCCTCCACCCTAGTGCTTTTAGGGTAGAGGTTTTAATGTGTTGCAGAGTGGCTGGCTTCTCCTTTTTATTCTCATGGTCAGCCAGCCATGGTAATCTGCTTTGTTGTTTTAATCTCTTCCACCTGTTTCTTGCATTTCTGTGGTTTTCTTGTCCCGTTTTGTCCATTTAAGTGTTTGTTGCCCTTCTGTCATTCTTGTGCTTTTTCCTTTCATTCTGTTTTATGTTGTCAGTCTCGTTTGTTTTATTCTCACACTTATGGCATTGTTTTATTTGGAACAAGGGATCGATGCCCTAGCAGTTTGGTTTCCCCCCCCCCCCTCTCTCCCCCTCTTATAAACCAAACAAACAACCAGCCACTCAATCCTGTGTAGGCTTCTTCATATCTGATGCTAGCTACATCCTTCTGAATCTGCACACTGTGTTCATCTCTTGGTCTTCGTGTACAAATTTTTACCCACCACAGTTCCCTCCGATTCTAATTGGTGATCCGTTGATGTCTCAGAATGTGTCCTATCAACTGATTCCTTCTCTTAGTCAGGTCGTTCCACAAATTTATTGTCTCCTCAGTTCTATTTACTGCTTCCTTCAGTTGCATGATCTACCCATCTAATTTTCAGCATTCTTCTGTAATACCACATTTCAAAAGTTTCTATTCTGTTCTTGTCCAGAATGTTTATCATCCATGTGAATATTTCACTTCCATTCATGGCGACACTCCAGTGTTGCCCAAATAGTGAAACGCATCTACTACTTTCAGTGTCTAATTTTCTCGTCCAATTCTGTCAGCATCGCCTGATTTAATTTGCTTACATTCCATTATCCTTATCTTGCATTTGTTGATGTTCATCTTATATCCTTCAAGACACTGTCTATTCCATTCAACTGCTCTTCCAAATATTTTGCTGTCACTGACAGAATTATAGTGTCATTGGCAAACCTCAAGATTTTTATTTCTTCTTCTTCAACTTCAGTTCCTGATCGAAATTTTTCTCTGATTTCCTTTACTGCTTGCTCAGTGTACTGACTGAATAACATGTGTAACCAGTCTAATAAAAAGAACAATTTAACAGTGAAATCATACCAGTTGATGAGTCTTTCTGTTAAGGACAGTTGAAGACAACAGCCATAGAAATAAAAAAAGGGTAAAAAGAATAAAGTTTTTTTGGGATTTGGAAAAATAAGAAAGGAATGATGTGGTGATCTAATGTTAAGTCGGTTGATAACATAAGAAAACATTAAAGAGCAACATGAATGCATTTTGCAGAAAATCATGATGCATGGAACAGTCTAGAACAGACCCTCATTGAGCATTGAAAGTGGTGTATTGATCACCCCTAACCTACTCTAGTCATCCAACAAGAAAAAGGGAACCTAGAGTTTAACATGGAATCCAAACCACATGTTGTTTCTGCCGACTCCTCACATAATCGAGAGGTGAAGACTAGGTTAAAATGAAGACTGAAAAAGTTATATTCTCATACTTACCTATGTTGTTTTTATTTCCTGTAGAGGTTGTTCTATTCCCTTTAGTGGTCCCCTTTCACTTGTTTGTATGATAACGTTCATTCATTTCCTATACGTAAAATCACTGTTTGCCACTGTCACTCAGGACTAAAGTGAACAGGATATTGTGTGTTGCCAGTACACAACCTCCACCTATACCCATTCTTCTGACTGATAACTTGGTGCCAATCATACCAATGAAGGCATTGGCGTCATTGCAGGACATGATCTTAGGAACTCATAGCTTTGTTGAAGTAGCTGATCAATACTTTTCAGACCAGGATAATACTGAGTAACAAGAGGTATACTCCTAAGTTGTTTTTTGGAGGGATCAGCGTCACCAGGATAGGATACAAAGGCCCATGAAATCTGCTGGTGAAATAGGCTGGTGGGGTAATTACATTCAGTGAGGGATTAGGTGAGAATGGTGGTGTATTCAGTAAAGAAACTGCATCAGAGCAAATTCATTTTCCAAGAATGCCAATGCTGTATAGGAGGAATGTTTGACATGGAAATTGTCAAAATGTAAGTACAGTTCTTTGTTAGTAGCTTTAATGTGAACAGAAGTACATAGCTGAACGTCCGTGAGCTACTGCGTTATTGTACAGGGTGATTCAAAAAGAATACCACAACTTTAAAAATGTGTATTTAATGAAAGAAACATAATATAACCTTCTGTTATACATCATTACAAAGAGTATTTAAAAAAGTTTTTTTTCACTCAAAAACAAGTTCAGAGATGTTCAGTATGGCCCCCTCCAGGCACTCGAGCAATATCAACCCGATACTCCAACTCGTTCCACACTTTCTGTAGCATAACAGGTGTAACAGTTTGGATAACTGCTGTTATTTCTCGTTTCAAATCATCAATGGTGGCTGGGAGAGGTGGCCGAAACACCATATCCTTAACATACCCCCATAAGAAAAAATCGCAGGGGGTAAGATCAGGGCTTCTTGGAGGCCAGTGATGAAGTGTTCTGTCACGGGCTGCCTGGCGGCCGATCCATCGCCTCGGGTAGTTGACGTTCAGGTAGTTACGGACAGATAAGTGCCAATGTGGTGGCGCTCCATCCTGCTGAAATATGAATTGTTGTGCTTCTTGTTCGAGCTGAGGGAACAGCCAATTCTCTAACATCTCCAGATACTGTAGTCCAGTTACAGTAGCACCTTCGAAGAAAAAAGAGACCAAAAACTTTATTGGCTGAAATGGCACAGAAAACGTTCACCTTAGGCGAGTCACGTTCATACTAAGTTGTTTCCCGCGGATTCTCGTCGATTCACTTCTGCCGTACTCAATAACACAAAAAGCTTTCTGTTGAGCGGTCGCCATCTTAGCATCAACTGACGCTGACGCCTAGTCAACAGCGCCTCAAGCGAACAAATGTACAACTAAATGAAACTTTATAGCTCCCTTAATTCGCCAACAGATAGTGCTTAGCTCTGCCTTTTGTCGTTGCAGAGTTTTAAATTTCTAAAGTTGTGGTATTCTTTTTGAATCACCCTGTATTTCCCAAATATGATAGAGTCAATTGTCTCAGATGAATTGCTCTGTCTTTTTGCCCTGCTTTTAAACTTTTGTCTGTTTCCACAAGCGAACTTTCCCAATTAAAATTTATTTTTGTAATTTTTTTTTCTATCATAATTTTTTTTTATATCAGATGGTCAGCTTTTTCTGTGACAAATTCTCACCCATTCATTACTTATTGTTAGCCCTTGTCTGTTCTCATGATTTTTGTGTGACTGTTTCTTCATTTTTTTCCAATTTTTCTGATATTTTCCCTTGAGACTGTCACTGTCTCTCCTCTCTTTCCATGATGAATCAAATTGCATATTATATTAAGTCCTTTCGAAAACATGCTTTGCTCTATCCAAACTACTTTCTCACATTGTGTTTCTTGAACCTGCTTGTCCCTGGGAGTTGGACCCAGAGACCTAAAATTGAGAGCCCCTGTTTCTAGATGTAGTGTACTCTACAGCACCCTCTTTTGCAGTTTCAAATACAGCAGTCTCTTACATTTATCAGGCTAAACTGTGGCTTACATACCACATTCCCAATTTCCACTCCACCAGACTTCTCTCCTTCTACAAAATCCTGCAGCTATCTTCACGCTATGTTTCCTTGGATGGTATCATCCACCAAGCCACTGCAACAGCAATCCAAACATCACCTCAAAAATCTGTTCAACCTTCTCCTAAACTACCCAACAGCAGTGTTTCCCCTTTCCTTCACATGTAATGTCAACTGCGAATATCACTTTCCAGCCCAATCCCAAAAGCTTTCTAACAGTAAACATGACTTTAACCATACCTTGAACAATCCTGACCAATGATCCCTACTTGATCCACCATCACTACCTCAAAATCATCCCATATAAGCCTTGCAAAAATTCCTAACATCCAACATTGTTTCACAACCATTTCTCAGGTCTCTACAGCATGATCCTAATTTGTCTTCTGCAGAACTCCATCTTCATTATTCCCTAAAAACTGATGACCCCATCAGTATCCTCCCAACAGACGAGATCTACCACTGTGGTACCTGAATGACAGGGTACGTGAGTTAGGGTCTGTACCAGCTGTCTGATACCTCTTATGTACAGAATCTGTCCTCAACGAACTGTCCCTGTGATACAAACTGACCTACAGTCTGTCCTTAAAAACCTCAGACACATCACAAGTACTAACACCTTGATCCATAGAACTTCTTATCCCATCCAGACCATACACTCCCTCCTTTTACCATTTTCCTAAAATACAGGAACTCAATCATCCTGGCTGTCCCATAGTTACTGGATTCAAAAAACCCACTGAATGTATTTCTGCCTTAGTTGATCAATAGCTGCCACCTATAGTATAAAAACTCCCCTCATATTTTAAAGAAACAAACCATTTCGTAGAGTCTCTGAAATCTGTGCCCATCCCACACCCACCACACACCTTGCTGGTCATGAGCCATCAATCTTTGTATCAACATCCCCTATGTACATGTTGTGTCTACTGCTGAACATTACCTCAACCATTGCCCACCTAATTTCAAACCTATGACATCCTTATTCAAATTTATACTTACAATTACTTTACCTTTGAGGGGCAGACATATAAACAGATCAGGGATGTGGATGTGGGAACAAGAATGTCTCCTTTCTGTGCCAACTTTTTCATGATTTGCTTGGAGGGGGCTTTCCTGGGGTTCAGAAGCCTTCAGCCTTTAGTTTGGTTTAGAAACTGTGACAACAGCTTTGCCATATGGGCTAATGGTGAGGATGACATGTTAAAACTTTTGGAATCTGTAAATACATTCTCCCAATTAAAATTCACATGGCCCTGTTTCAAATCCCTTGTCAGTTTCCATGATATTTGTGATATTGACCTCATTCTTACCAAGGGTCAGTTACACACTTCTGCTCACTTTAAAATACTAGCAAACAGCAGTATTTACATTTTGACAGTTCTCATTCTTTACATGTCAAATGTTCCCTCCCATACAGCCTAAGCATTCAGGGCAAAAGAATTTGTTCTGATGCAGACTTTTTACAGCAATGCACAACCTCAGCTGTCACTGTTCATACTTATCCCACCAGGCTATTTAACACTTTCGTGGGCCATGGGGGATATACTTCTCACTAAATGCATTTCATTACAGCATTTACGGGAATGTGTTACTATTTCTGTATGCTCCTGGCATCTAGTCGTAATCCGCTGTACATTCTGTTTGTTGTGAAATACAGCCCAATGGTTCTTGGAAAGTATGGTTACCACCATAGTAGTTTCCAGAAGTGACTTGGGAAGTATACTTACCACAGAATTAATCGGTCATTTGTGGTTCTTGGGAACTGTACTTACCACAAACTTAGGGGTACATTTTACCACATCTGTCTATGCCTGAAATGTTGTGGTAGTACACTGCACCAGATGAATGAAAACTGATACAGCAATCAGTTTCTGTTTGTTGTGGGATCTCTATTGTTGTCAGAGCACATTGCTTCACTTACTCAATATACATTATTGTGAATGTATCAACTCATACCTTTATTGTATCATAAAGTTTCTAGGAGTCTTTTCACGTTGTGGTAAGTGAACTTTAATATCAGTAACATATTTTTTAAGAAATAAAGTGAAAGAAAACATAAAATAAAAACAGAAAACACTGTTCAGCTCACAAAAGGGAAGTGGACAATGCATTTAGCACCATATTTTTAATATCTCACAAAAGTGCCATAGTGACATATGTACCACCACAGTTTTTGGTCCTAAATCACAAAAAATTATCATAAAATAAATATAGTCAGTTGATCACAATTCTAATAGGATAGCAAAAAAATTATCTTCACTGAGTTGCTACAAAAAATGTACCCGTAAAAGGGTTAAAGAGCATATTTCCCTCACCTCACATCCTGTCATGGTACTGATGATTGCTCCAAGAAACAACATAGGAGTACATCTCTTGTCACTCAACACTATCATGGTCTTGAAAGTATTAATCAGCTTTTTCAACAAGACAATGACTCCCTAAAATCAAGTGCTGAAACAATGTCCCTTCTGTCTGACATTTTACCTGACTCATGCAGAATAACTTTTCCTCATTGCCCCCATCCCCAAGTCCCTATTCAAGACCCTTTGCTTCTTCTGCACTCATTTTCCTACCCTATGACTTCTACCCCTTTGGCCATCTCCACAGCAAGACTTGCCCTGTGCACCCTCCTACCACCACATACACTAGACCAGTAAGTTGTACAAAAGGGGGCGCCATCTGTGAAATGACATGTGTCATGTACCAAATGTTATGTAAACACTGTTCAGTCTTCTGTGTTGGTATGACTATCGCCTAGTTATCAGTTAGGATGAATGGACATAGACAGAGGGTGTAAACAGGCAAAAAACAAATCCTGTTGCAGAGCATGCTCTACAACATGACAGTCATGACCTCGGTGCCTGTTCCACCCCATGTGCCATCCAAATTCTTCCCCCCTGACACCAGTTTCTCAGAAATCCAATGGTGGGAACTGGCATTACAACATGTCCTTGGTTCTCGCCACTCACCTGAGTTTAATTTAGGTTAATTTCTTTGTCTCAGCATTTCATTTCAGTAACTATTCCTTCCCTTTTGGTTTTACGTATCTTTTATTTTCTGACCTACGTATTTTTACCCTGTCCCCCACCTCTACTACATGTAATGCACATAGCTTTCCACTTGTATTGACTCTTGCATGTTGTTTTGTCAGTGATTTCTGTTTTGCATATTACCCTGTCTTCCACATTTAAGCTCCCAGGCTTTCATATCACATCCAATGCAGTCCCCAACAATCAGTCTCTTCTTCTCCCATCTGGTAAGCCTCCTCTAATCTGGGGTTCTGGGTGACTTTTGCATAACTCTCCCCATTTCCTTAACATCTCCAGTCCTGTTTCTTCAGCCCTCTACCTTGTACTCCAACCTTTCTGCCACAAGAAGGAGCTACTGGCTCCAAAAGCTTGCACATTTCCGTAACTTTTATGTGTGTTTTCTCCTGCTGCCACTTGATGAGTAGGAAAGAAAATGTTTACAACTTTAAAAGTAAAGTATTCATTATAGTTACTGTTCACTGATGCTTCACGCCGTACTCTAGAAGCACAATAATAAACATGCATACAATCACAATATTTCCTTAGTCTCAATTAAAAATTAAAAAATTTCATTTTGACTGTCAATCTGGTAGCTCCCTGATTCAGTTAATTATAACCTGAGTTTAATTTATTTGCCTACAACATATATGTTTTTTTATAGTTACATAAGAATAATACCAGTTACGTTTCTTTTTGGTGTTGTACTTATGGCGTGCGTCATACAGCTGGTTTCTACAATAGTTCTCATTGATGTGCATTACACATTGTGAAATATATAGCAATGACAGCATCATAAGCTGTAATTTTATGCAGCTAGGTTAACTGTGAGCAATGCACAATGCGTCTCATGCTGCATGTTATCCTCACTGAGTTCTTGTGTAATTTAAATATATTCACTGAATTCTATTGGTGGCACCACAGATTCATACCATGTATTGAGGCATAATGGACAACTTTGTGTACTAAATACCAACACAGATATGCAGTTTTCGCAGGGAAAAAATAAGTTTACTAATTTTACATATGCCAGTTTTTTAAGACATTGTCCGAAGTCAGTTTTGAATCAGTTTTTATGTCAAAGAAATTAAGACATTCAGTTCCTGTTCAGATTGCATGTAATTTGTAGGTCACGTACTTTATTTTCATTGTTACAGAAGAAGGTTGCATTACACTGAACTTCAACATCATCAGTGATCTGAACTATTTCATATTTCAACATCTCTATTATTTTTCATGTTATGCAGACAGCTAGATCATCAACAATTAAATAACTGCAAGTAGGTGACTCTACTGTCTTATATGGCAAGGCATTAATAAAAATAGTAAATAAGATTATATCGAGTACCAAACCTGCACTGACAAGTACTCACAATCCAAGTGTCTACTTCCTGCATGCCACTACTTAAATGAGTTTCCACTAATTCTGCAGCATTTTCTTGAAAGCCATAGTACTGCAGTTTTTTTATAATATATCATGGGATGCAGATTCTAAACCTACTGATAAATGAAAAAGTGCACTGTAAACCAACTCCTAGTTGATTAATGCACTATGTCAGAAATGAGACAGCACCCTCAACTTTATCCACATCTGATCTGAAACCAAATTATCACTGAAGATCCTGTTTCCTTCTAAGTTATTTGCAGTTTGTTCATTCAGTACAGCTACTCTATTGATACACACATCTAATGGTCACAATTGTAGAGGCTACCTCTCTTGTGAAATTGAGTAACTTTCATATACTCTGTACTGTTGGGAACAAGGCTTCCAATATGTGTGAACCGTTAAATGTGTAAATATTTATACTAGGTGAACATATCCACATTTTAAGATTGATGGATTCAATCCATAAATATCACTTCCAAAGATGCCTCTCATCATTTTTCAATACATTACAACCATTTTTATCTGGTTTCTTTTAAAGTGTGGCAGAATCTTTCCTTTTCAATTATGAACATGTTCTTTACAACATCAGAGCCTGTACTACTGTACCATTTATAATATGATCACAGATTTTCTTAATCTTCAGCAACTCCTCATTGTATACCTTATTAAATCTACTTGTTGTTTTTTCACTTAATATTTTATGTTGAAATTCTTTATTTCAGTTAGATTACAAAAGGTTTACAAAGCTTGGTTTCTCAGAGATACACTGACTATCACACAGTACCACAGTACCAAACATTTTCAGCTCTACCGGTCCAAACATTCCATTGCACTTTCTTAGCAAATATATGAAAACTCACATCATGCAGATATGGCAATGCACTTCATGTCCTTCTTTTCAGTGCTAATGATTCCTCCAAAGAAAAAAAGAAAAATGAGCACTGAATTTCACATGGATTGAATCTTCTGCAATCCATTTCTTCCCCACAGTATCATTACTTTTACACTGAAGTGAATTTTCCCAATTTGTGAAATTTTCTTGCATAAGACCTATCAATTCTGAAAAACCTGTGCATCCTCTTGGATGCTCAACTAATACCAAAGGTATTATTCTTTTTCAGGAACTTCAGTTCTTCATCAATGGCCTCAACCACTGATTTTTATTGCTAGACTGCACAGCTTCAGTATATGAGCTTGGACCCTGGTCACTGGTGACAGGAGCTACAGCCATACATTTCATAATCTCCATTGTCTCCACTCCCTCTCCCCAAGCTTTCACGGAAAGAAAAAAGTGTAGATTTAGTCAGGTGTTTTACTTTTAAGCAAATGATTTAAAAGTCAGTATTACACAGGTTTTTTAACAGGGTTGGACTTAAACTTTTTTATGGCTACTTACAAGTTGCTATATTTAAAAAAATACTCCATACCCCGGGAATCTAGCCCCCCCCCCCCAACCCCCCCCCCCCCCCAAAAAAAATAAATAAATTAATAAATTATTGTATGAGGGTCCTTGACTGTCGTGTGCAAATCGTGCATGTAACTTATTTCAAATTTCACCAGCATAGGTGCATGTCAACACAAGCCCAGCAACAGGTTTTTCTAGTGCAGTTGCCAATAAACTTATCACTTCTGCACCATCTTTCAACCACTGCTAGTATGCCACTATTTCTTTTGCTGTCACATCTTCTATGAATCCAGGATACTTGTACATACCGTTAGAAATGTCTTCAAGTGAATATGCTTGCAGTAGCACCAACATGTACCATTTTTCCATCTTGACCAATCTTCAAGGTTTTGAATTTAATGACATGTATTTTGTAGTCACCAACGCAGGCTGCCATTTTTGTAGATCACTAAAATAATGGGCAAATTCACATTATTTTACATCAGTTTATTCACAAGAAGGAAAAAAAAAAACTTTGCAGTTGTCACACATGGCCTATTAAGATTTTTTATTTAAAACAGACTACAAAGTTTTACAAAGTTTGTTTCCTCAAAGTTACACTGACAACATTTGGTAGTCAGAAATTCCATTGCACTTGGATAACAAAGATATGAAAACTCTCATTGCACAGATATCATGGTATACTTCATATTTTTCTCTTCAACATTTTATAAGCAAATGACATGTTAAAACTTCTGGAGAGAGTGAGTAAAAGATCATCAACTTTCATATCAATGGAATGTTCTCATAACATTTGCAACCAGTTACCATTATAGAAATCAAACGTAAATGTATTCAGGGTTTCCTCACTCACCACAAGTTTTCCCTTTGGCAAATACACTGAATTAGTTTTACCATTAGTCTTGTAGGATTTCCTGGTGGTCTCATGCTAAAGTTTTAATTATATCTGACTTGAAATGTTTTACTTTATATGAGACAGTAATATTATCTATACAGCTTCCTGTATCTTTGGCTTGTGACTTTGTTGTTTAAGTATTTATAACATAAATCCCCAAAGAATCAGATAAACTATTTACATAGGATCTATAATTATTAGGCAATTGGAAGTTTAGGTTGGAATTAGTACAAATAACTACCCTTCATCTGTGTTATCATATAATTTTACATATACACATTAATTTATCAACATATTAAAAACAAAGATTCCATGACTTACCAGACGGGAAAGCGCTGGTAGATAGGCACAATAAAAAACACACACACAAAATTTCGAGCCTTCGCAACCCCCAGTTGCTTCGTCAGGAAAGAGGGAAGTATAGGGAAAGATGAAAGGAAGTGGGTTTTAAGGGAGAGGGTAAGGAGTCATTCCAATCGTGGGAGCGGAAAGACTTACCTTAGGGGGAAAGAAGGACAGGTATACACTCGCACACACACATATCCATCCACACATATACAGACACAAGCAGACATATTTAAAAGCAAAGAGTTTGGGCAGAGATGTCAGTCGAGGCGGAAGTGCAGAGAAAGATGTTGTTGAATGACAGGTGAGGTATGAGTGGCGGCAACTTGAAATTAGCGGAGATTGAGGCCTGGTGGATAACGTGAAGAGAAGATATATTGAAGGGCAAGTTCCCATCTCCGGAGTTCAGATAGGTTGGTGTTAGTGGGAAGTATCCAGATAACCCAGACGGTGTAACACTGTGCCAAGATGTGCTGGCCGTGCACCAAGGCATGTTTAGCCACAGGGTGATCCTCATTACCAACAAACACTGTCTGCCTGTGTCCATTCATGCGAATGGACAGTTTGTTGCTGGTCATTCCCACATAGAAAGCGTCACAGTGTAGGCAGGTCAGTTGGTAAATCACATGGGTGCTTTCACATGTGGCTCTGCCTTTGATCGTGTACACCTTCCGTTACAGGACTGGAGTAGGTGGTGGTGGGAGGGTGCATGGGGCAGGTTTTACACCGGGGGCGGTTACAGGGGTAGGAGAGAGGGTAGGAAAGGTGGTTTGGGGATTTCGTAGGGATGAACCAAGAGGTTACAAAGGTTGGGTGGACAGCGGAAAGACACTCTTGGTGGAGTGAGGAGGATTTCATGAAGGATGGATCTCATTTCGGGGCAGGATTTGAGGAAGTCGTATCCCTGCTGGAGAGCCACATTCAGAGTCTGATCCAGTCCCGGGAAGTATCCTGTCACAAGTGGGGCCCTTTTGGGGTTCTTCTGTGAGAGGTTCTGTATTTGAGGGAATGAGGAAGTGGTTCTGGTTATTTGTTTCTGTACCAGGTCGGGAGGGTAGTTGCGGGATGCGAAAGCTGTTGTCAGGTTGTTGGTGTAATGGTTCAGGGATTCAGGACTGGAGCAGATTCGTTTGCCACGAAGGCCTAGGCTGTAGGGAAGGGACCGTTTGATATGGAATGGGTGGCAGCTGTCATAATGGAGGTACTATTGCTTGTTGGTGGGTTTGATGTGGACGGATGTGTGAAGCTGGCCATTGGACAGATGGAGGTCAATGTCAAGGAAAGTGGCACGGGATTTGGAGTAGGACCAGGTGACTCTGATGGAACCAAAGGAGTTGAGGTTGGAGAGGAAAGTCTGGAGTTCTTCTTCACTGTGAGTCCAGATCATGAAGATGTCATCAATAAATCTGTACCAAACTTTGGGTTGGCAGGCTTGGGTAACCAAGGAGGCTTCCTGTGTGTGTGCGAGTGTATACCTGTCCTTTTTTCCCCCTAAGGTAAGTCTTTCCGCTCCCGGGATTGGAATGACTCCTTACCCTCTCCCTTAAAACCCACATCCTTTCATCTTTCCCTCTCCTTCCCTCTTTCCTGACTAAGCAACCGGGGGTTGCGAAAGCTCGAAATTTTGTGTGTGTGTTTGTGTGTTTTTTATTGTGCCTATCTACCAGCGCTTTCCCGTCTGATAAGTCATGGAATCTTTGTTTTTAATATATTTTTCCCATGTGGAATGTTTCTTTCTATTTTATTTAATTTATCAACAGTTTCATATATTGTGCCACCTCCTATTTCAACTGAATGCAAATCTGTGGTTATGACTGATAAAGCTTCCATCCCAAACTGTGCCAATTTGACTAACATTTCTACTTTTGAAGCACCGATTTTATTTGAGGTTTCAAAGTTAATCCCCTTTCGAAGGTAGATCACATGTTCACCATAATTGCTACATTTCACCAGTATATATTAGCTACGGTGTATCCATCAGGACAGTGCAACTCTAGCTTCACCTGTTTCAGCCAGTCTTCTACAAGACAGTCAACATTTATATCAAACAATTTAGTGAGATTTTCCACAGCAGCCAGCTTATTGAATAAAGATCGTACATTTCAGTGCAGAAAATTAAAACTCTCAGATTTCTGTGTAACAGTTGCACCTGATTCTTCACTATTAGCAGTTTTACAATTGTGACTTTCTTTTCAAAAATATGTTGTGCAAAAGTCAGGCAACTCATCTCTAGGATCTCTTACTTTAAAAAATACTCTCACCGTTTTCAAAACAAGCCAGACGAAATGCAATTAGATTACCTGTAGCCGTTCCAGCTGTGTAAATTTAGCCAGGAGTGATGGTACTGAACTTCATGCTATGGTACTTAAATATACACTACTACCTTGATTGCATCCGTCGCCAGTAGCTGAGTGGTCAGTGTGACAGAATGTCAATCCTAAGGGCCCGGGTTCAATTCCCAGATGGGTTTGAGATTTTCTACGCTCAGGGACTGGGTGTTGTGTTTTCCTAATCATCATCCTTTCATCCCCATTGATGTGCAAGTCGCCAAAGTGGCGTCAAATCAAAAGACTTGCTACGGTCTACCCAACGGGAGGCCCTAGTCACACAACATTTACGATGACCTTGAGTGTAGTACTGTTATCTAGAGATAAGGGAGTATCCAATAATGATCTACTTCACCTCGTTTAAATACAAAACTCAATTTAGGAATTTGCACTGGCTCTGGATTGAGTAAAGTTCACAATTTTTCATATTGTGTTGTCTTTATTGGTGATTGTGGTTATGCTGGTGATAGTGATGGTTGCTCAGCTTCTGCAACTGAGGATGGTGGTTCTGCTGTTGATATTTGTACTTTATCTATGATTTATAATGACTGTGCTGCTGCTCTTGGTGGTAGTTGCTGTGCTGCTGTTTGTGGTTGGGATGATGTTGGTTGTGCTGTTTGTTGCACTGTTCAGGGTGACAGGTTTATGGGTACAGCATTTCTTTTGCTGGATGTATTCAATATTTCCAGAAACTTATTAAAAAATAAAAAGGCTCTTGCCATTTCTGTTCATGTGCAACCCATATCTTGTAAAATTGTTTCTCTGCAGGTAATCAACAGGAAACACTGTTTATTTTAACATGTTTTGCAGATCTTCTCAGATGGTCTGTTATCCTTAATAAATTCCTTATTTACGCAGGAAGCAGTTACGAGATCATCTCTGTACTATAGCAGCCATCAGGAATAGGCACCTCAATGTCATCTCACAGCATTGCCAGTTTTGTAATAAAAAATGTTGCCGCTGATGAATTTGTGTTTGTTGAATCTTTTAGAATCTTCCAATGAGAAAGTTGTTAAGAAAATTATGAAATTAATTTTGGCAACATTACTGTTTAGTGTCACATATGAACACATTTTGTTTATGGGGAGACTCCATGCTCAACAGCATACAAGTACTGTACTTCTATGCTGCTGCCATAATATTAGTTCTGATGGCTTGCAATAATATGGCCAAGAATATTCCCTACCTCCTGAAAATTTCTTACTTTCTACCCTTACTGACACTTCTTTGCTGCATCCATCACTCAGATTGCCAGTACACACTTTAGAAAATTAACTGTAGGTACTTTTAGGCCAATATTTCCATTGAAGTTGAGCAAAATATACTTTTGTGTATGGTTTTGTGAAACCCAAGTTTTATGGAATTGTAGAAGACTGGTGTCCTCAACACACAGTAAGTGCATTTTACACAAAACTTCATTCTTACTGCTGCAGTTTCTCTGCATTCCATTAAAAAATTGTGTCCATCATTATACTCCCAAAATCAAATACCAAGTGAGTGGAGAAAACAAGGAACAGAGGTCTCTGAGCCAGATAATTAAATTTTTCGTGGAGAGCCCTCTGTATTTTTGTAGCTGTCAGATGAACCCATCTGTAGTAGTCTCAAAGTACAGTTCAGTGCACAAATTTTTTTCTCAAAATGGTCAAATTCCATAATTTCCATTTTCATTTATATCCCTTTCTGGGAGAATGAAAACATGCTCACATCCAGAGATTCTTCCAGTATTACTCCATTGTTGTTATGTAATACAGTCAATTTGGAAATACTACAAGGTTTTATGTCATTCCTGTTTTTTTTCGCTGTCGGCCAGATCAGTAAAAAAATCTTCAGTGTGTTTGATATGACAGTTTTAGATTGTTTTTGAATGTCTTTTCACTCTTAACGCACACAGACCAGAGTACCACTACATGTAGGCCCTTGCTCACCCATTTTGCTCACTACCACCATTCCTTAGATGACTGAAACCACACATGAATACATGATATCACATGGAAACACGAACATTCAGCTGCAACAAAGCTATGAGGTGGGCCAGTCCAAGGGCTTAAGGCTGGCAGAGAAGCAGGGAGTGGGTGTGACCTTGAATTATCCAATTTTGTGATGGTGACTGTAGTGTTCAAATTACCTTCAGATTCTGAACTTGGTAATTTGTTCCGATATACATCATTGGAGCCCCCCATTATTACTGTATATTTGGTTGCATTTTATGTGGTGAGCTTTGACACACTTGTCCCTGGTTTCACAAAGTTATGAGCATTTGCACCATGTTCTTCGAGTAAAAATTCTATCAGTCCACATCTGTGAATATCTGAGTGTATGTTTGCATTGAAAGTTTTCTGTTGTGTGCTATTCATCATATTTACAAATGCACTCTTGCTAGTTTTTCCATTTGCATAGATTCCTTGTGCAGTTTATTTTGCCTCTAGTTAGTTCTTTAATGTCACTTGGTTCTCACATTCACTTTGTTTCCTGGAAGAGAACTTCTAAGGCTTGATACACATATAATATCTTTCGTTTGACATATTTTTTATGTATTTTCAGTTCTGTCACTAAAGATACTTTGAGTACTCATCTAATTTTGCTGTATCATCACATTGGACGTTAATGATCTTTTCTTTAGCTCTTGTGTGAAGTAGTTCATCACTGCTTCTCCACAGTGGCACATGTTTTGTGAGCTTATCACTTTCATTTGTACTTATACATGTAACAGCTCAGTCCTTTTAGTGTTTTTTGTATTAGTGTATGACACAGCCGACAAACACTATCATAGTGTCATACCAGTGCTCACCACAAGGGAATAACATTGACCATGAGATTTCCCTGTGCTTAGCATAATCTCTCCATTGTATTGTTGTCTACTATCATGGGTGTCAGACCTTGATTTAACACTTGAGGAACATTTTCATTAGGTGTTTGGACAGAGTCATACAGAAAATTTCAGCTGAGATTTCAAAGGAATAACATTTGTTCTGGATGATTCGATAAAGAATTAGTTACATAACTGGATGAGAATGTCCCATGTTCTCTGTGTCACTTCAACCAAGTCAATAGTAGGGGAATGCTTTATGTAGCTAGGCATAAGTGAGGGATGCTGCTGCGGCAGTGGCTATGAATGCCTCCGTTGTCTGCTACATGTGCCAGTAGGTCATCTCTAAACAAACAATATACCTGTGATCATTTTGTGGCCTTGACTAGTACCTGAGGCCTTTGTGTACTGCTGTTGCAGCTTTCAGGGCTCTGCTCTGTGGCACCTCCCTCAGCTTCAGATGAGAGTATCCTCCATTCAGTGACTGAAAGTTTTAAATTAATTTTCCACATTCATGTAAAAACTTCCTTTGCTCTTATGTTCTTCATGTAGTACCAAGGTTTTTGTTACGGTCATCATGATTGGTTGAATTCATAATCACTGCCTGCCAACCCCAACCATTCTACCAAGAGCATCTCTAAACCTCTCATTTCTCCTTTCCTTTAGCAATTTTCCTCTGGGTTTTTGTTGCTAACATCCCATAAGAGCATTTCACATTACATATACTTCAAAACTAATATTCCTTCCCAAGGTCTCCATAACAAATTTGTAAGTACCAGTTTCTTGCTGTCTGCAAATCATGTTGACTTGAAACTGCACACAAATACATTAAAGGATGACAGAGGGGAACTCGAGAGCCCATCTCAATATATGTCACTACAGCTGTATAATGAATTGAGTCTGGTCACCTATCTTAAATCCTGTCCAGGCCATCAGAAGCCTGATGAAACTTTCAGTTGCTAAAAGTAGCCTTCTGTTGAATGCTATATCATTCTCTATATACATAATGTAATAAACAAAAATAATATAAAATGATACAATACATATTAATACAAATGTATATGCATATATGCTTCTGTTATTAAAAATCATAGTTCTTCATATGCCCATACTTTTATCATTTCCAGCCAGCATCCATTTATACAAAACAATAATTCAATGAATGTTTTATGTAAGATGACAGCTGTCTTTTATATACGACAGAATCAAGGCACATGCTCTGCAGTCTTTCTGAAACAATTTTACAGAAAATACTTGTTAAAGAATTTCATTTTTGCTTTACTTGTAGCTTTAGATTTCAGGTTCATGATGATTTGCCCATCATTTCATTAATGGTCATTGTCATTGTGATATTTACGTGGAAGTAAGGCACTGCTTGGAACTCAAAAAGTTTTCAATAAAAAAATAGAGGTCACTGTGATTTTACATTTGGTGCATATTACACAATATGTTGCCGCCTATGAATTTTAGCTAACATATTGAATTTTTCTTTAGACTTGGGTGGATATCTCTATCTGTTACCTATCTCGACAAAAGTAATCTGACGTAGCACACACGTTTGTGATTTCACTGCACCAGTGATAAAGTCACAGTGAAATGTCCACAAAATTCTCCATATGTTATAAACAATTTGAGATGTCAGAATGAGATTTTGGCAAATGATAGCAAGTAAAGAGGAGAGTATTTTGCCATATGACTGTTATGCAAGACTACATTATCTAACATGTTATTCCACTAACTACAGCCTTTTTTGATGAAAGAATGTAATTTTTAATGGCCCACGATAGCTGGTGAAATGAGAAATGCTATGGGTTTTGGAACAATGTAAGTGAAGACATTACACATTTATTTTGTATGAATGATGTGTTTTTTTCTGAGATACTGACCTTATTTTTCCTCAGTTCCTTACTTAATAAATTTAATAAAGCACTATGTCATAATTCTCTCACAGTTGCATCTGCACAACATATTAGTTAGGTGAGCTTGTGTAAACTGTACTGTGTTTTGGCAAAATAAGCAAATGTTATCAAAGCAACAAGAAAAATATGTGATTTTTACTCAAAATTCACCACTTATGATGCTTCTCTGAAAGTTATAAATAGTTAACAAGTCAAGTGAAAATAAATTGCTGCATTTTTGGCAGAATCCTTTTTAAATACTAACCAAACCAGAGGTGTTTTGAATGTTCACCATGCAAACGTGGGCATGGTTGGGCCTCATTTAATATTTACAAAAACGCTTCAGTTTAGAACTCCACTTCCCATCCAGCACTCGGCATTTAACCTACAACACCTTCCTGCAACCCCCACGACTACTCTACTGCTCTCCCCACACATGCCTGTGTGGACTCTCATTTAAGACTTCTGAATGTGGACTTGGAGTGAGTCGGTGGAGGACTGTCTGTTTTTATTCGGATAGCCCTCTTGCGTAACAAATAATTTGTTTTAGGTGGCAAGTGATGCAACCACAAAGAATTATTCTATATGTTGCAAGAGACAGTAAATGCCATAGTTTGCCATCTTGATACCTTCTCAGGTACAAATGTTTGTGATAATTCTAAGGAGAGTGTTTACTCGAGGTTAAAGGAAGTGGGTTACATCACTGCCCCTACCCATGTAGAGCACAAATCATTAAATATATAATCATCAATCGCTTTATACAATTCAGAAAATAATGAGATACAATATAATCAAATCATGTATCTGACTTGTATGACTTCGTTGACTACCAGTCACAGAAAACAGTAGGCAGACTAATATATATAAGCTAAGTCATTTTCTTTTCTTATTGGAAGAACTTGGCATTCATGCTGTGTCTCCTTGTTCTTGTGCTATACATCAGTCCATTTGTCCATTCATCATGCGCAGATTTTGTAATACCCCAGCACAATCTCATTCAACACACTGTAACCCAACTTTTCCACCTGAAGGAAATTTTGCAGAGACATTACTGTGGCTGGCGAAAGCATAAGGTAAGAAAATGTTTTCTGCCAATTGCGAATTGACAACTGGAAGCATGAGCTGGCATTCCTCATTTTCGTATTTGGCCATGGCTAGTAGTTGATCCCACAAGAAAGGTCACGGGCCGCAATAAGATATTAGCTGGTGCTGAGAGCACTGTAAACGAGGCAGTCCAGCCGGTGATAAATTACTAAATTCATTGGAATGACTGAAGCCCCTGTGTCTAATTGAAACTTCATGCAACACACAGCTATTTTCAAGTCCACCACGGTATGATGCCACTGTAGGACTGCTAACGTGCTTGCAGGCTCAGTTGTGAACACTGGAACAAATTGTCCTATGGCAGTGCTCACCACCATTTCATACACTCAGTTGCTAAGTATCATGGTGTACAGCAGTCTGAACAAGTTGCAAAGAAAGAGGGCCACTGTCACATCTTGTATAATGACGAACAGTTTGGGCAAAACTGCCTTGCTTGCAGGGGTGTTTGTTGCAGGGAAAGGATGGGGCTCTGTGTGCTATGGGTGGTATGCACAACAGCAACCAAGACCAGTCCACTGTGACACCGACCTTACAAGCTCACTGACGGTCAGATGCCAGAATTACCCCTCTGTTACTATGCTCAACCAACAAACTCAGTGGTGTGGTCACTGAAGCCTGAATTGCCCCTGATGGGGCCCGTCCCAATTGTGTGACTCATCGATGTTGATGACATGCCAGTTGTTCTGAAACATATTTTGCACTCGCCATCTTGCCCAACATCGTATCTGAATGTTCTAACACCTTAGTCTGTACTACTTTGTCTGGCACCAGCCACACCTCAACGTCATGAATTAGAGGGTCTCCATAGGTTGTGCTACAATGTTTACACTCAAAATGACATTACATGTTAAGCTATGAATTTCAGTTATCCATGCTGCATACAACTACCCAGGACGCTTATGATAGTTAAATTCTAAGTGGACAGCTACTATGTGCATTTGTGACCATAGTAGCAAGTTACTATTAAACAAAACTCTATAAAATGCACACTTTCCGGGACCATAAGGGGCTGCAAGTTCTGAACCACCTCATAGAAACAACAGCAACAACAACAGCAACCACTGCTACTACTACTACTGCTACTACTACCACTACTAGTACTACTACTACTCAGCAGCAATAGAGTGCTCTTATCTACAAGCTCAGTGATGTGCCTTACCTGGCAGTACAGCTTAAAATGGTGTAAATAACTTTTCCACTTCTCATCAAAACCGGCAAATGGGGCTGGCAGCTGCAGTGAAGGCTGCACTGTCAGTGTTCACAGTTCCAGCTGTGTAGTCAACGAATGAATGAGCTCCTGCACTTGCTCCTCTTGCAACTGCTTTTTTTTTTTTTTTTTTTTTTTTTTTTTTTTTTTTTTTTTTTTTTTAATATTAAAGGACCAAGAACAAGTTCTTGTCACTAAGTGTTATATTTTGAATAGTGAGACACAGTCACAAAACTGTCAGGATTGAGTACTGTTGTGAGTTGGCAGGAGAGCCAACACCATATTATTAGAGGAAGCCGAAAGGCATGCGTTTTAGCTCACGCAGGCTGGCGTGAGGTCTGGAACAGGACAAGGAAATTAGACTTTAAAAAAACGGACGTGGCTGGTGGAATACTTAACTTTAATCCATTAATGATGAGCGTCGCTCTTGACGGTACATGATTACAGTATCAATAGTAACTGGTACTTGTGCCTTGCTAGGTCGTAGCAAATGACGTAGCTGAAGGCTATGCTAACTATCGTCTCGGCAAATGAGAGCATATTTTGTCAGTGAACCATCGCTAGCAAAGTCGGTTGTACAACTGGGGCGAGTGCTAGGAAGTCTCTCTAGACCTGCCGTGTGGCGGCGCTCGGTCTGCAATCACTGATAGTGGCGACACGCGGGTCCAACGTATACTAATGGACCACGGTGATTTAAAGGCTACCACCTAGCAAGTGTGGTGTCTGGCAGTGACACCACAAGTACTAAGTACTATGACTTAACGGCAGTGAACAAACATTGAGTGTCAACCTGATCGGTGAGCAGAGAGCCTGAAAGCATGGTCAGAGGACAAACATGAAACTAAGGGAGTGCAACAGCACATTGTATTCACACACAAATACAAGCAAGCATAGGCCAAATTAAACAAGACTCTGAGCTAGAGCTAGTATGTGACTGGATTCAGAGTCCACGAGGTTGCTCCAGGAAAGGTAAGGTTTCAAAGGCACTGTTTAATGTATGTGACACTCAATGCCACTTTGGTGGAGCCACAGATCACTCTCGCTCTTGACCATGAACATCTTCTCATCTGACATACAGGAGTCTGGTGGGAATGCAAAACTTAGAAAGAATTCATTGAATTCACTGGGCAATATTTTGAGTGTTACATCATCTTTCTCAAAGTTATTGTTAGGAAGTTTAATACAGTTTTTCCAGTAGAGTGAATTTGTTTTATGTGTAATAAGACTCCACATTGCCTTTTCTTTGTTCTTGAAATTTTACATTTTTTGGGAATATAGCCTAGTTTTTGCTTTTTTTGGTGACACATTGAAAAATTGTGCTATATTGCTTGTAGTGCTCCTTCAAGCTTTGTTTAGAGCTAGAGTCCTCTGTTTAAATAGAGCTTTCTCTTCCTAGCACAAGATGGGTTGACCCCAGATATTAGCTACCCCTTCTCTGGCTTTGCACTGTAATTGTCTGCCACTCGTATTAAATTAAAACTGGATTCATAGAGTTGAACGAAAACTTTTAGAGAGAATTAAATTTCTCATGTAGTGTGTGCACTCAATGTACTTCTTCCCATTGTTCATCCAGTAAATTCTCTCTTAATAGTGTGAATGAATGTCCATTTATGGTTCTGTGATATTATGGTTTTCCCTCATTAGCAAAATCTAATTAACACATTATTTGCTGTCATTTGGCCATTATTGGCAGATAATCCATTTATTATGGGGTTCACATTTATTTTATGAAAGACAGATGGATTTAGAGATAAATTAATAATTGCTGTTGCATTATGTTTTATTTTCTATGGAATGTAACTGAGAAGAAAAAACAATTCTCTGTGTGAGTGTATCTACGTAAATGCTCTAGATGATTACATTCAAAAATGAAACCAGTACTGAAATCACCATGTGCAGTGAGTTTCTATTAAGTTTTATTAATTATCTCCCCAACTACCCAATAAAATTTATGTTTTCTGAGGGGAGCCTGTACACAGTCAGTACCGCTGTCTTGTATGTTTCAGAGTCTGTTGTTGCTGAAGCATAGTATTCAAATATCTTTTGAATGCGTTATGCATTTAGTTCCATAACATGGGACTTTGTTCCAGTTTTGTCTTTCTAGCCACTTCTCTTTCTTCTATTACACCTCCACTTGAATCATTCCAGGTGCATCTGCTCCATATCTGTGACTTACTAGTGATGTTACGCATTTTGCATCTGTAGAAATATCTTTCAGGATTTAATTTCTATTTTAGAAGCTTAACTTTTTTTATTTAACATATTCTTCTATGTTTTGACAAAAAATTTCAATTTTTTTCTGCTGAAGCTTCTCCCCATAAATTGATTCTACTGTGTCAGTAACTAAACAGCAGTCCTGTCCTTCGAAACCTGTGATTAATATATTTAGATTCATTGGTCTTTACAAAAGCTGTTTCATTGCTTTTCAGTGCATTATAATGTGGTAGATAGTGAGATAGGAATGATATATATTGTTTTATCTATATTCAGATGGTTAGCTGTGCCACTTGTAGCTTTTATTAATTGGACTGTAAAAAGTTTTAATTAATTTTTGTTATTAGCAAATAATCATCATCACTATCAGCTGTTTGAAATCACCTACTGGATAGAGGCATCATCTAGATGTTTTCTTGCATTATGGTATTTTTCGCTCACCTTCCATCAAGTTCTTGACTCAGCAATGAACTTCCTAGACTCATCTAACATACATCTGCCTGACAATGTACCCTCCCAAATTGTTCATTTGTAATATTGTAATTCCTTTTGTAATATTATAATATTAAAAACAGATAATCTACAGGTTTAATTCTTGTTTTGACCTCTATTTTTTAGATATTTTGCTTGCAATTTTTGTTAAATATTTTAAAAATTAGTGAGCAGGTTTTTATTAAAATTTTAAATTCATTATTTTGTTAGTGATACCACGTTGTTCATGAATTTCATATATATTATTTTCTATTAAAATTTTCAAGAAGGTTTCTTTTGTCTTTCTTTCCAAATTTATGAAAAGGAAATGTATATTTTTATATATTCACATTTCTTTTCTTTTGACAGCTGTAGCATGTATACTTTGTGAATAGTAGGTGTGTTTTGTCTAAACCCACATTGGGCATCACCTTGAATCTTCAGTATAAGAGCTTAGCTTTGCTAACATTATGTCTGTCTAAATTTTGTAAGTGGTGTACAGTAATGTAATTTCTTCATACTCTGAACAATTTGTTCAGTTCCCTTTTTTTGTATATTGGAAAGTAACAACTTCTTTCCAATTAGATGAAACCTGATCCTCACTTAAAATAGTACTGATAATTTTGTGGAGGCATTTTGTTTCACACGTTTCCATAGCAAAGTTCATTAACTCTTGCAAGTAAATAAAGAGCAATTATATGTTGTACAGTGTCATATAGATTGGTGGTAAATTAGGTTCACAACAATTAAGACAGACCTTGTATCCAGGAGTATAATTTATCATTGTAGTTTAATTATATCAGTAAAGGCAACTGCCAGGTTTCTTTGAAATGAATGGATTGATTTCCTTTCCAGTTCTTCGTGATCTTATGCCCCATTTGTCACAACCTCTTCATTGACAATACATTAAATCTTAATCACCATCCCTTATTTCATGCGATCAGTATCAAATTGTTTCAACGTGTGTCTATAATAATGAGTTAGTAATGATCATTAATTCTTTGTGTCTGTGTGGTACAAACGTTTCAGCAATCCGTGGCCGATAATATTTACATTTTAACCCCATGTCAGATTATTCATATCTAAGTATGATTACTTTCTTTGTGGGTGATTAACTACATATATATATTTATTTCAGTTAGTATTGAAATGAGACAAGTAAGCTATAATTAAGATGACTTAGGAAGATCCGTGACAGCACTGTTGTCAGCTTTCAACTTCAAAATGCAAGTGGCTGCAGGCAAAAACAGTAACAGCCTATAGAGCTGTGACAACATTATGGCATTACAGTAGAAACATTTACAAACTCACTTAGTTGAGAAAGACACACGAACATGCCATGCCCAGCCCACTGCAACTGCCTAACATCTACTTACACTGACTCAACTATAGTGAATTAAATTTTTTTCTCTGCTAGTTGAATCTTGCATACAAACATTACTAAATATGGCAATAGCATTAACAGATTTTTGTAAAGATTAAATTAAAATCTGATATATCATCTAAAAAAAGGCCAACTACATGTAGTAGCAAGAGTAGTAGTCATAATAATAGTAGAAGCAGTAGTAGTAATAGTTTTATTTGTTGCTGAATCATACTTTATACTGATATTAGGCACTTCATGATCATACATAGTTAAACAAAATATGCAAATAGGTGCACATATAAGCCATGGTACAGGAAAAAAAGTAAATAAAAATGAAAATACTGTTGTTTCTGAGATAAGCAGTAACAGTCAAATCCCAAAAATTCATTCTGATAGAAGTGACACACACAAAAACCAGTTGTACAAGTAAAAAATGTATAAACTGAACACTAATGTTTAAATAACTAAGAGTTGACCAGATGAATTTTCTTGTAGATGTTGTGAGCTCCATTCTAGGTGATTCTCCTGTGAGAGTACACAGCTTTTTAACTTTCTCTAACTACAACGTACATGCCACATAAATATGCAACCATGATGATATCTGTGGAGATAAAATCAAATTTTCTGTCTAGGAAAGTAGCATAACACAGTATCCAGAATATAATTCATTTCTTACAATGCTTATTTTATCATACAAACATTTCTTCAGGCCACTATAGCTTACAACCAGCTCTAACACTTTATCCTTGAGAAGACAGTTTTTATTTATTTTATTTATTTCTTTGCACATTTTAGTTTTTGGTGTATATCAGTATATTTTGAGTTTATCTTCCCCACTTTTTCAACTGTCTTTTGCTTTCTAGAACATTATCTCCATTCTCATTTCACTTCACTCTGGTATGTCCTTATCTCATTTATCCAATGACTTCCCTTTCTGTACATTACTTGTTCACATAGCACTTTCCTACTTAATAATTTCCCATTCTGCTTAATTCTCTTTTATTTTAACAGTTCATCTGCTCTCTGCATTTTAATTTTACGTGTTAATACACCCTTCCATGCAAATACACTGGTGTTAAAAATTATAGCAACAAATTGGTATTTCCATGTCCTGTGTCTAATACACAATATAATCATACAAACTGTCAACAGATGTTGTGACGATCATGTTACGCTTGGAAGATGGCATTCCGATCAATCGACAACTGTGCCAGCAATGACATCAGGGCACGTATCAAGTGGGGCTGTGTTTTCAGGGTAGTCCAACTTCCAAAATTGCTCTGTACACAGTCACAGACAGTGCTGTATGACACAGAGAAGACACCTACAGACTCTCTGTTGTGGGCGGCCGTAGGAAGAATGGAAGCAGGAGAGTTCTCAGACTGATGTGGCTCGATGGCTTATTGTGAATTGTTCTATTGTTTCTTGGATGAGGCGACAGCTTATAGAGACCGAAAATGAATCCTAGAGATCAAGACAGAGCCAACCACATGTGACTTCAGAAAGAGTGGATCGTTATTTAGCTGAGTGGATCGTTATTTAGCTGTAAGGGCATGAGGGTACTTCCTTAGTACTGCACTGCAACTGGCATCTGACCTCACAGCATCCCCTGGACATGTTGTACCAAGGCAAAAGGTGTACAGGATACTTCAGGAGAGCAGCCTTTATTTTTGGAGATCTGCTGTCTGTTTACCTCTGGCATGTCTTCACAGAAGGGAAAGAGTGGAGCAATCAACATGCAACCTGGATGGTTGAACAGTGGCCCAATGTTCTTTTCACAGATGAGTCCCATTTAGGTCTGGCGAGTGATAATGATTCGCATCTGGAGGGGACATGGAACATGATTTCAGGACCCAAACAATGTGGAAAGAGACCGATATTGGGGATGATCCCTATGGTGTGGGCAGGGATTATGTTGACCACTTGAACACCTGTTCATGAAACTGTATGGATGAATCAACAAGATTTAACTGCTGTCAGGTACTGTGAGGAGGTCTTGGGTGTCATGAGTGGTTGCTATGAGATGCTGGGGGCCCAGACTTTGCATTGATGAACGATAATGCTTAACCTCATAGAGCATGGATGTTTGATGTTTTTGGAAAGGGTTTTCCTTGAACGCATGGTGTGGCCTGCTCACTCCCCTGATTTGAATTCCATAGAATGTGTCTGGGATGCAGTAGTGAGACAGGTTGCATCATCAACATCCACCAACCACTCTCCAAGACTTGTGAGCAGCTCTGAAGGAAGAATTTGCATTATTGCCTCAACATGAAATTGATGACATCATTCACAGCATGTCTCGTCGTTGTCAGGCCTGCATTGGTGCCTGAGGTGGTCCCACCCAACAATGAGCACATTAACCAGTTGTCAGAATGTGTGTGCAAATCCTTTTAACTTGAAAAAAAATGAGGAATATCTTTGTCTACCATTGTGCATGTTGCAGTTGATTACGTTCTGTATTCTTTACATTGTTTCTACTTTACTATCTCATGTTAATACTATTTTGTGGTGAAATAAAAGCAAGCTTGCAAAATTTCTGTTTGTTCCTTTAATTTTGTACACCAGTGTATGTTCCTTCATGTGTGATTCTTCTGGTTTCTCATGATACAAATTGTATCTTTTCATATCCCCCAGAAGATAATTTATCATTTTGTGTATATTTCTGTGGTTGTGCAGACACTAATCTGTTGACCACTTCAGTCCAGTGTTTTTGTGGAGAAGTATGGGAAGAGATAATCAGGAATTTTGTGGATCAGGTTTTCTATTAGAAGTTTCGTTTTTGTTTTTGTTCATATAATTTGGTTTTTTAATAAGATAAGTAAGTGATGACATTTATTTTTTTTATATCTGGGTTAGCCTGGTATGACTTGTAAGTTGCAGCTTGTCAAAAATTGGTGCAGTAGCTTGTCATAAGTGGCCATTGGCTTCTAAGCAGTTTTTATTTGTTGATGGTTTACATAATGGATGCTCTTCATTCATGAAGCAGTTGATTTGTCAGTTATTTCTTTTTATTCTTTCCATTAGAGATATGTTAATGTTCTTGACAAAATATGTATCAAAATTGTAAATGAATGTCATAACATGTAGTCTAATAATTAACTGAATATTTACATAATAACATCTATAGTATTTCAGCCAACATAAATTTCCTTTTCACTTAGACCTTTTTTCCCCTGCCCATGTTGATTAACATACAATCTGTAGTTTTAATTTACGTTTTAATGAAACTTTCTGTCAAGACAAGGAAATAATTTTATGTTTTAAAGAAAATAGTTAATTGAATCTGAGTATTCTTCTTCCATTTATTTAATTATTCATTGTGAACACGGTTTGTTTATTTTTGAACTACCTTCCGACTTTTATTCTGGTAGCTATAAGTTGAAGTTGCAAATAACTGCCAAGGATTTTAGCCTCTGTTTTAACAGAAGTTGAATATTGAGTAGGTTAAATATGACTTACTTACCACAACAACTTGAAGTTTATCTTCAAGCATATGAACTGAGTGAAAATAATATCTTTGCTTAGAAGCCTGTTGTGTTATCCGATGTTAATCCAAGATACCAAAAATTGAAGCAGCTGATATAAATCAGTATTTATTTAGATCAAGCTCCTGCTGCCTACTGTGTGGATTTTAAACGTTATTGAAACCTATAAGAAATACCTCATGAAACAACAAACATGGATATGTTCTATAAAGAGCCCTAAACAAAAATTTGAAGTACTTGTTAAGCTAATAATTATATACTGGGAGTTTGGGTCACAGAATTCAAAAGCTACACCAATTCTAATTGTTCATTGTGAAATCTGTGGGGAAAAGAAATGAAGACATATTATGTACTAATATATCAACATTTCAGGATGAGATGAAGTTCTTCATGGGCATGAATGAGAAGGCTTACTGACTTATTAAAGCAGTAAATCGATTGTAATAATTGCTTTTTAATAAAAATTTCTGTATTAAAATTAAGACAGTTATGAAATAATCAAAGAATACTACTTAAAAGAATAATATGTGGAAGTATTATTATGTGGTTGAATTTGGTGTATGCTGCTCACTGAGAGAAATGAAAGAATAATTATAATCATTCACTATAGAATCTGTTAGTATTTTAAAGCTCTGATGATGTAATAAAAGTGTTGAGCAGTTTTGCTTATAGAGTACTGTAGTTTGAGGTGTATGGTGTCATAAAATGAGTACAGCTTTATTTGACTAACTGTCACAGTTGCTGAAGCAGCAACTGCGACTATCCCGCAGTAGTGAGGCACTAAAGCAGATCTATCTGTCAGGCAGTTTCATTTGTTAAGAGATGGGCATTGGGCACACATTTACTCTGTGGGTGGTAAATGTTGCTGCAAATGGACAGGGGAATATTTTGATTACTGGTATTTCAGTTCTGGTAATTGTTAACAATATTGTGTCTTGTTTTTTGGAAGAAGATACTGGAATGGGGATTCATTTGAATAGGGATTCATTTGTATGGATTTTAGGGCAGATTATGTCTTCTAAGTCAAGCTTTTATGGAAAAATTTACAAAAAATAGGACATTAAGAAACTAATATGACATCAATAGCTTCATAGTGGTGAGGGCGAGAGCAGTAGAAACGGAAACTGTAAATAATGTTCTTGTTTTTGAACAGGAGCTGCAGTGGGGAGACCACATCGAAGATGTCATAGGACGAGCATACAGAGCACTGCATAAGGTAATGTGTGTTTCAAAAGGATGTTGTAGGGAACTCAAAGAAAGAATATATCATCTTTAGTTGTCGAGAGTATCTGTAAAGGGCAGCATGAATGGATGCTGAAAAAGTTTCAGGGATGAACTCTGGGGACAGCTATATGGTATTGTTGATGGGAAAAGCTGTGCTGCCATTGTTAGGGAAACTGTATGACAAGACAGAATTGTTGTAAACATATACCCTAAGAATGAAGAAATACAAAATAACCAGAAGCATCATTTACCGTGTAGAGTCATTACCAAACCTTAAGAGTCTGAAACAGCTGTATTAGCTTTCATCAAGCTGATTGTGAAATTACAGTAGATGGTAGGAGTAGCTGCTGACAGATCATTTTTTGATGTCCAGTTCCGCAATGCATTAGTTATTTTTTATTTATTTCCTTTTTCTCTGTCCAGTCAGAGGTAAAAAGACAATTTTTGTCCATTTTTTTCCATTGCAGAATATTGACTGGTAATTGATAAATGAACTGCACTTGATTTCTGGTATTTGATTTGGCATTACATTTGTCACAATACTTTAACATATTATAATCTATGGGAGAAAACTTTCTCGTTTTCCTGTTTCCACTGAAATATAGTGCGCAAGCACTCTGCACATATATATTTATCAGTGCTTGCAGTTTGAAAGCGATGGCTCATCAAATTCAGAGACATGTAATCTCATTCTGGCTGCTACACTAGTAGGCCCTAATTATGTTTGACTAAAATTTTTCAGTTTTTGGCATTATTTTCCACATTCTGCATTTGAAATGAGGTATAGAAGTGCATGGCTGCATAAAATCGTTTTTACACAGCTTCATTTCGTTATTTCTAATGAGAATGTATTGCTGATTAATTTTAAATATAATTTTAGCTGCATGCTGCATTTACATTGCTTTGTTTGGCTTGGAGGGATTAAATTTTTGTTATTTTGTCAATGGTTGAAATTAAACTTGGCAGTTTACATCTTATGACTGGTAAGTTTAGTTTTATAATCATCATTTGTAGGTATTTATTATTGTATACTCAGAGTGTATCTTTCTTTTAGATTATGTCTCAACTATGAAGAAATTTGATGATAGATGACTGCTAAGCAAAAAGTCATGTTGGAGTTTCTTGTTTTGTACAAAATTGATTATAAATATTAATAAAAATTATTTAATAAATGTACAACATTACGGCATCTGATAGGTCAGAGAACTGCATTCTTTACATTACATCATAAAATGAACATCACATATCCTCTGGTATTAGAGTGTTTAGTATATAGTTATACAGTTATGAAAATTAACATTTTGTTCTTTCAGGAACACTTGCCATATGCGGATGACTCAAATGCAGTAACACCAATGTCGGAAGAAAATGGTGCTATAGTGGTTCCTGTCTACTATGCCAGCATTGGTTCACGAAATTCATCGTATACCTCACATGCATCACGAGTTTCATATACATCTCATGGTGACCTACTTGGTGGTGTTCCTGTCACAAAGGAGAGCCGACTTCGTGGAAGAAGTCGTAACAATCCTGCTCCCCCAAACACTGTGCCCTATATGTCTGCTGCTATGAACCACAAGCACCCTTTTGTAAGTGAAAGTCATATATATTGCTTAAATTTATTTAAGTTACATAAAATCATTAGAACATTGTGAAATTAATAATGTGCTTCCAATCTCAATGATAACAAAAACAACAAAGCACATGTAAATATTTTGAAACAAACTATTAATGTTTAAACATTAAAAATTACAAGCATGGACAAATCAGAACTGTGAAAACTGTTGGAAATGTGTTCACTTTACTTGAGCATTGCTACCCAGCACTTACTTTCAGGAGATGAAATGTTTATTACTGTCAATAGAAGCATATAAAAGTAAAGTGCTGTCTTAGCTTTCAGAGCCAATAGTTCCTTCCTTGGGAAGGTGAGAGGGATACAGTGGGTAGGTTAAATAGAAAAATGTGTCACTCAAACCACAAGATGAGAGAGCCTCACGGGTAGACAGTGATAAAGGGGGGATGTTAGAGAGAGTAAGAGATCAGATGTTTTATGATGGTAAGAACTGCACCAGCCTCAGACCACAAAAGATAAGGACAGAGTGAGAAGTAAAGATAGATTAGGGGGAAGAGAAATGAATAGTGCAATTAAGAACTAGGTCAACATAAAAAAAGTAGGGAGGGGGGATGAAGATGGAGGGAAAAAGTATAGCAAAGAAGGAGGGAGGATCCATGAGGTTGCTGGAATCTGAGAATGTTGGTGGGTATTTCTCTATAATTAATTGGTTGTATTCATGTTATATATCTAACATGCATTCTGTTGGTAAATAAAACTACCTAGCTATTCTTTTCTATGTAAGTACAACCTCTGACAATAAAGTTAGGTGAATGAAGTCAGAATGGTCAATTGGGCAACACTGGCGACTCACAACACTGCACCTGCATAGCAGCCCCCACCATAGTTCAATTGAGCAACATGTGTGTTCCAAGTTAGACTTGTTGGACGAAGTGCTTGTTTAGTGCATTGGTTCTGGACTGAGAACAGGACAATGAACAAGCAAAGGATCAATTTAAAGGTTTGTTTTAAGCTTGGCAAGACACTGAAAGAAATGCATGCAATGCTGGTGTTTATGGGAATCAAGCACTGTCCAGGAAGTGTTTGTATGAGTGGTTTGCCCATTTCGAGGAGGCCAGAAAAGTGTTTCTGACAATCCTTGTATCGGACGACCGGCGACTGACGTCAGTGATGAAAAGATTGAGAAAGTGAGGACATTAGTCATGAATGGCCATCGATTAACTGTGCGCATGATAGTAGATGAACTGCAGATGATCTGTGAATCCATGCTACAAATCCTGTCCCAGGAGTTAGGGAAGAGAAAAACATGTTGTTGTCTTGTGCCACATCACTTGACTCACAACCAGAAGCAGGCACGTTTAGAGGCTTCACAGGATTTTGTTGAAACGTTTGACGCGATACCCAATTTCTTGAACTGTATAGTCACTGAGGATGAAACCTGGTCTCTCCAGTATGACCCTGAAATCAAGTGGCAAAGCATGGAATGGTGTTCTCCAACATAACCTCATTGGAAAAAGGTCAGAGCCAAAAAATCACGCATCAAAACGATGCCCATCACATTTTTCAATAGTCATGGCACTGTCCACAAGGAATTCCTGTCTGAGGGAACAACGTTGAACGCTGCATGGTATGTTCAAATTTTGACCTGTTTCATACAATGTCTATTCAGGGGATGGCCCCAGTATGCACAACAAGGTTCCTGTTTTTTTGTTCACGACTACACTCGCCCACACTCAGCCAATATTGTCAAACAGTTCCTGACAAAAAAGGGGGTGGTGTAACTTGAACGTCCTCCATACTCACTGGATCTCAATCCTCCAGTCTTATTTCTGTAACCTTGACTCAAACTCACTTTGAAAGGAGAGAGATTTGGTGATATTCCTGACATCCAACAAAAGGTGACGCACCTTTTAAACACCATCCCAAAAGAAGGCATCATGCAAAGTTTCCAGGACATGTATCGCAGAGCTCAGCAGGGCATAGTTATGGGAGGTGACAATTTCGAAGGACAGTAAGGTAACTATCTTTAGAGGACTATTCTCCGAAATTTATAGTCAGAGGTTGTATATACGATTATAATATTTATTATGGTTGTTGGTATGTGTGATAAAGCTATCACTGTTGTAATTTCTTTCCTTACAGGATGCTTCTTTAGACAGTGAAGATGGACCAGCTAAAATGAAACATCAAGACAATCCATTTATAGAGCCTACACAACAACAAACTGTTGTTGATATGAAAGGTATGTTGGTCTTGAAACTAAAGTTATTTTTAGAGGTGATGGCTTTTCTCATATGTGTTGCATTTTTTCAACATATTGCTATAAAAGATTTGGCATCCAGTTTTGATGAATGCTACATTTGGAAAAACAACATAAAGAAAGATGTGCTGATTAGTATTTATGGCAGTGCCAGTGCCTAGACTGTTGTGCTTACGGTTATTACATACATCATGCAAATGAATTAAGTTTCATTCAGTTCATTTATGACTGACTCTGTATTCACAGTGCACAGAGAGGGGTGATTAAGACTGTTGCATTAGAACTAAAAATTATTGTATTATGGCTATATTAAATAAAAAAAGAGACATGAAAAACAACTTAAAAGGTAGTTTTCTGCTGGCAGCAGCACTGGCTCACTAGAGCAATACATTTGTTAGGTATCTGATATGTAGAAATGACTATTTAATGCAATGATAACATAAGAAAAAAATACAGCTGATCTGTCGAATGGAGAGTTTATCATTCATAATTGTATTGAACAGATTATTTCTTGTTGATTATAAAGATGAAATGTCTTTTATACTGAAGGGAGGAACAGACTAAGCCAGCAAAGTGGCTTTCACATTATTTGTTCACACTGTTAACATGCTGAACCAACATTCATGAGGAAGATGCTTGAAATCTGTGTCCTACCATCCACATTTAGGTTTTCCATGAGTTCCCTAAATTACTCCACCAAATTCTAGGGTGGTTCCTTTGAAAGATCCTTAGGTTTTTCCCTCCCCACCCTTGAAACAATCCAGTCTTGTGCTCTATTTTAATGACCTTGATGTCAGTGGGATGTTAAACTTTGTTCTTCCTTCCTTATTTCTTCATTATACATTGGGAGAGAGTGAGCAGACACTTACACATGTAGGGAAATGGTTGTTGTTGTTGTTGTGGTCTTCAGTCCTGAGACTGGTTTGATGCAGCTCTCCATGCTACTCTATCCTGTGCAAGCTTCTTCATCTCCCAGTACTTACTGCACTCTACATCCTTCTGAATCTGCTGTGTACTCATCTCTTGGTCTCCCTCTATGATTTTTACCCTCCACGCTGCCCTCCAGTGTTAAATTTGTGATCCCCTGATGCCTAAGAACATGTCCTACCAACCAATCCCATCTTCTTGTCAAGTTGTGCCACAAACTCCTCTTCTCCCCAATTCTATTCAATACCTCCTCATTAGTTTTGTGATCTACCCATCTAATCTTCAGCATTCTTCTGTAGCACCACATTTTGAAAGCTTCTATTCTCTTCTTGTCTAAACTATATGTTGTCCATGTTTCACTTCCATACATGGCTACACTCCATACAAATACTTTCAGAAACGACTTCCTGACACTTAAATCTATACTCGATGTTAAAAAATTTCTCTTCTCCAGAAACGCTTTCCTTGCCGTTGCCAGTCTACATTTTATATCCTCTCTACTTCGACCATCATCAGTTATTTTGCTCCCCAAATAGCAAAACTCCTTTACTACTTTAAGTGTATCATTTCCTAATCTAATTCCCTCAGCATCACCTGACTTAATTTGACTACGTTCCATTATCCTCGTTTTGCTTTTGTTGATGTTCATCTTATATCCTCCTTTCAAGACACTGTACATTCCGTTCAACTGCTCTTCCAAGTCCTTTGCTGTCTCTGACAGAATTAAAATGTCATCAGCGAACCTCGAAGTTTTTATTTCTTCTCCATGGATTTTAATACCTACTCCAAATTTTTCTTTTGTTTCCTTTACTGCATTGCTCAATATACAGATTGAATAACATCGGGGAGAGGCTACAACCCTGTCTCACTTCCTTCCCAACAACTGCTTCCCTTTCATGTCCCTCGACTCTTATAACTGCCATCTGGTTTCTGTACAAATTGTAAATAGCCTTTCGCTCCCTGTATTTTACCCCTGCCACCTTTAAAATTTGAAAGAGAGTATTCCAGTCACCACTGTCAAAAGCTTTCTCTACGTCTACAAATGCTAGAAACTTAAGTTTGCGTTTCCTTAATCTTTCTTCTAAGATAAGTCGTAAGGTCAGTATTGCCTCACGTGTTCCAACATTTCTACAGAATCTAAACTGATCTTCCCCGAGGTCAGCTTCTACCAGTTTTTCCATTCATCTGTAAAGAATTCGCATTATTATTTTGCAGCTGTGACTTATTAAACTGATAGTTCGGTAATTTTCACATCTGTCAGCACCTGCTTTCTGCAGGGAAATGATATTCAGATGATAATACAGGAATGATATTCTATAAAATTTTGTGTAGCAGAGCGAAGAGCACATCTAATTAATGCCATCAAAATTCTAGGACTTTTTTTAATTTGTTTAGAAACCACACACAGTCTGTGTAGTTACTGAAGCACAAGTGTATCATGGGTTGCAGTAACTTTGATGTCATTGAATCATCAAAGTGTATCATCCTTTGTTTATGCTGGTTCAGTCAGTAATTGTGTTCTCATTAATAATTTTGTTGTGATGTAGAATTTAGTCATGAGAGCAATAGATGGTCATCATACAGAACAAAAACATCCTTAAGAAATCTATAAGGGAATAATTTATCTGAAAAGTAAAATAGTTTAACACTCATACTTTACAATTGTTTCCTTTATTAATGACTTTACTTTGTGCTTATTGTGCTCAAGTCAGTGTGTCTTAAGACATTTCTTTATATTGTTTATCAGTACTCCGAAACACCTTCGCCTGCACTGGCATTGTACTCCGTCCTCACTTCAGCTACTGATCGCCGCCTAACCTATGCTACAGGGCGAGCATAAACCTCTGGACGCCAGGCATGCACGCCCAGCACCTCGTCCCCTGCTCGTGGCTTCGCTTTCCTTCACCTACTTCCCACAGATCTTCGCGACAGAAGCATGCGAACATGCAACCAGCTTCCATGATGCTCGTTTGTAGGCACAGTGCCGTAACATTCTGCACTTTTTCAGAGTCACACACGTCTCCCAATTCCCCCATTTGTGGCCTGTCTCATAGCTATATTGATCCTCCATTTGTCTCTGCTCCACATATACACGGGGTGACCCGGAAGTATGTAAATGTTTGAAAATGCAGTAATTCACAGAATAATGTATGCAGAGAGATAAAAATTGACACATACCAGAAATGACATGAGGTTTCACTGAAACTAAAAACGAGTGCAAAAACTGGACAACAGATGGCGCTGGACAGCAACACGTCAGTGACACTGCATGAGAATCGTGTATAAAATGAGCTGTAGTGAGAGAGGGAGCCAGATCATCCCTAGCCTGGCTAATCAAAATCTGCTGGAAAATACAACTTTTATGTAGGATGGCACTCGACCCCACATTGCTAAACATGTGAAAGTTCTCGCTTGCACATCATTTGGTGAGAATCGTGTGCTGTACTTCCGTCATGCGTGGCCTCACATGTCCCCTGACGTCAGTCCATGTGATTACTGGTTGTAGGTTTACCTGGAGTCTCAAGTCTACTGCGAATGTTTGACCCCATTATGGATGCTAAAACACAGCATGATGGCTACTTCTCACTGTACCTACTGATATGCTGTGCTGCTGGTCACAACATTGTCCCACGACTGCAGGTACTGCTGATGAACGACAGCCAATATTCTGAGCATTTGTTATAAAGAACATTGTCTTTAGTAAAAATCAACTGTTCTGCTAATTACACTGGTCAACACTCATTTTCTTGCCAAGGATATTTGAGTGGCTTTAGGATGGGTTAGTGGTGCTGAGGACGAATATAGCAACCATTTATGCAGTTTGGCTCTAGTTTTTGAGATAATGCATGATTTATTCAAAAAATTAGAAAAAATTGCTAATACTGAACTCGAGCGCTACAAACTACAATGAAAAAAGAAAATAATCTTTATAAATAGCTTCTATGAAAACCTGATAGGCATTTGTCCACATATAAAACATAATTGAAAAGTTTCTCTATAAGTATATCATTTTCCGTCCATGACGAACCGCTTCCTGCACGCTTTCCTTTTATAGGTCTCTTCAGAACAGTCACGTTGCAGATTCCAGCAATAATCTGCCATCATATGCTTGTCCCATCTTCCTTTATATCTTTCCTCTATTCCTTTCATATCTTGATGGAACCGCTCTCCTTGTTCCTCACTGAAATCACCTAGATTACGAGGAAATCGATCCAAGTGGCTGTGAAGGAAGTGCAATTTTATGCTCATGTTAGCTCCTAAGTTTTGAAAGTTAGTGAGCATGTTTTTGATCAGTTCCTCGTAATTGGGAGCTTTATGATTGCCCAAAAAACATTTTAAAACGGCGACAAAACTGTTCCAGGCCGATGCTTCAGTGACAGTCATGACACTTGTAAAATTGGTATCGTTGAAGAGCCTGCGAATTTGAGGACCATCAAATATTCCTGCCTTAAGTTTTTCACTACTGAGTCCAGGGAACGTATTGCAGATGTATGTGAAGCAATTACCATTTCTGTCTAAAGCTTTGGTGAATTGCTTCATTAGTCCTAACTTAATATGTAATGGTGGAAGAACAATCTTGTCCCTACTAACCAGAGGTTCATTAATGATGTTTGCTTCACCAACAGCCATATGTTCCCTTGGAGGCCATGTTTTCTGCTTCCAATGTTCGTGCTTTGCCCTACTATCCCACATGCAGATAAAACATGGGTGCTTTGTGTATCCACTTTGTTGTCCAAGCAAGAAGTTCACCATTTTCAAATCAATACAAATCAACCACTGGTGCTGCATATACTGAATTTTCTGCAGAACCATCTTGATGTTAGCATATGCTTCACAAAGTTTTGTTGAGTGGGCAATTGGAATAGATGCGTAACGATTGCCATTGTGTAGGAGAACACATTTTAAACTTCTAGTGGAACTGTCTATGAAGAGACGCCAGTCCTCTGGTCTATATTCCGGCAGCCCCAATTCAAGTAAAAGTCCAGGTATATTGCTGCAATACACTATAACCTCTTCTTGGTTGAAGTATGGAAGAAGGTTTTCTTCTCTCGTCCAGTAAGCTGTTATTTTAACACTTGGATGAAGACAGTTCTTTTTCTTAAGCCTGGATGCTAAGAGTTCTGATGCTTGCTTTGAAAGATTGAGTTCTCGTATCAAGTCACTGAGCTCCTTCTGGTCGAACTGCTGGGGTTGTGTCTCACGTCCTTCGTATTCCGAACCACTACTTGTACATTCCTCACCGTGCACCTCGTCATCTGATGATGTTAGCGTGGGTAATGTTGTGAAGGTTGGTACAGGAACATCGTTGCTGTGCACCACCGGTCTTCTTGCTGACTCCAAATCGGGATATTCCCACTTTCGTTTTTTGAACCTATTAAAACCTTTCACATTAACAATGCAAAAATAGCAATCATCTGTATGGTTCTTCTGCTCTCGCCATACCATAGGCACTCTGAAGTTTAAGCTTTTCCTTTTTCGTTTTGTCCACTGCTGTAAGCACTCCACACAGCATTTACAAACTTTATGGGGTGCCCACGCCTTGTCTTGATCTCCAAGTTTAATTCCGAAATATGCCAGATACGCTTCCTTCACAAAAGGAGTGATATTCTTCTTGTTCTTTTGAAGAACGTATTCACCACAAATGTAGCAGAACTCATCTGGATGGTTCACGCAAAGACGGCGTGAAGAACTCATGTTTTCCTAAAACAAAATTGCACAAATACTACATATTATGCAGAACTTTCTTGTATTTGCATGTCAATCACATCCAACAAACATCATTAATTGTTTTGTGTGAAATGAATACTCACCTCTTATTTGCTACGTCACGATGAAAAGGTTCTGTCTCCTTGAAGCTGCACTGCACATGTGTGTGACTTTCGACCATCGCCATTTTTCTTGTTTACACTGAACGCTACCTATCGGCTGTTGTGGGGATTACCTCGGCCAACAAATGAATGTCGAGTACTGCCGAATTCAAATCTGCACAACCCTCAATATCTTCAACACACGCACCGCACAACAGGACTGAACACATGCTGACAGTGTGATGTTTGCATGATGTAATCCTCAACCACACAGATGCACTCCCTGAGCACAATTGTTTAATAAAGATAGTACAATATCACTAATTAAAAAACAGGTAGCAAATACATTACACCATATATGGACCCTGCAGTCGATATTATCCACATGAAACTCTCATTTCCACAAATAACCTATATCTCAAAAACCAGAGCCAATTTGGAAAAAGTACAAATATACTCGGAATGAGTATCATAACAATATCCCATTTTCGTTCAAACTTCCCTGGCAACGAAAAAAAAATTTTATTTTGTAGAGTTGTGTTATTGCTTTTTATAACATGAAACGCCATCTTTGGTGATTTTTTGCACTTATTTGGTTTTAATAAAACTCCATGTTATTTGAAGCACATGCGTCAATTTTTACCTCTCTACCTACATTATTTCGTGATATATTGAATTTTCCAATGCTAACGGACTTTTGGGTCATCCTGTACTTTCCTTATTACGCCACGAGCCCTCAGTGCCACCAGCCATCACTTCATCTCGTGGCGGGCAGTGGCCAACATAAGCCAGGAAGGTTAGGGAGACTAAGTCTGACTCCTCACTAGTTCTTGTAATGGCATGCAGTTACCGATATGCCCACAGAAATCTTAGTATACGTAGTAATGGCACAGTTCCTTGGAACACAGTTACATCACTTTAATTAAGTTCAAGAACGTTCTCTCTCTCTCAAATTCAAGGTTGTCTAAATTCCCGGTAAGCACTTACCAGTAGTGACAGTAACCATGGAACAAACGAAAAGCTCAGGACCATAATTTATCCATATGCACAATGAAGGTAAATGAGAACCACGGCTGGGCACTCGGTTAACTGAAGAAGTAAAATAATCCTGTGTTTTCTATTTTGCTTAGCAATAACACATTTTGTGCTTTCAGACAAGTTCACGCATCTTTGCAAAGTTCCATTGTTACCATTCTTGTTTTGAATGCTGTGTCTGTTATCTGTGAAATAATAACTTCTTATGCTATCATGTTATTCGAGACATGAAATAATGTATCACTCACTATCCGCTTCAAGCACTTTTTATTATTACATATACTGTATAAACAGCAATGTGGTTAACATATATATCTGTCCACATCACCACAATAATTGAGCAATAAAATATTTTATCCATAAAGTTCGCTGTGGAAATATATGCGATCATAAATGGAATAGCTGTTATATTCGACGAAAATTTCATTTCTTCTTACTCCGCCTGCTGTGGCCGAGCGGTTCTAGGCGCTTCAGTCCGGAACTGCGCACCTGCTACGGTCGCAGGTTCAAATCCTGCCTTGGGCATGGATGTGTGTGCTGTCCTTAGGTTAGTTAGGTTTAATGAGTGCTATTCTCTACTTACTTTTGCATCCTGAAAATGAGGAGAACAGCTGATGAGCACCTTTGTATAAATTTATCCCAGACAGAACTTTTCTGTATAATATTTTTTCTTTGCTCTCTTGCTTTATGTTATAGTAGAGCCTGGCATTTCTCTTAGAAATCAGTTTTCATTGCGGTGGTAACATTGTTATCACTGCAAAAATATTTTCCACATATTGCTCTTTCAGTCATGGAAAGATACATTGGCAAATAAATGGCTATGGTGAGTGTGGAAATTATTGTGTGGTATTTAACATATCCTAGTATCATACAGTTGTTCTCACTGTTCTGTGATGATGGTCACCATTTAGTCATTAATTTACTTCCCATGCTACTACATAAAACAATTTGTCATATACCACCAATATGCCTGAAGGATTTGCAGCCCTTCGGATAGATGGAAATCACAAACATACATACCTCCAAGGCATCATCTCCCAAGACTTTAGCTGCTAGTTACAGTGTACCTCCATGCATTAACTATTTAGTGGCACAGTTCCACTCATCATCAGTTCAACACCAACACTCTGGGCCAAATCAGTTGCCAGCTCTTCAGCCAGAGCCATGTAGGAGCCACTGCAGAAGCACTTCGATCTTTCCAACATCGACCACCAGCCAGCTTCCACCAAGTACACTCTACTTCCTTCCTATGGGGAACTTCGTTGAATTAGTCTCTATGTTCTGTCATCTTAATTCAATTTATTGTTTTCAAGGCACACACATGCAAGAAAACTAGAGAGTTTTGTATTAATTTTTGTGAGAAGAAGTCTTTGTTTTGTCAGTGTCCTGTTGTTTTGTATATAAACCATTCTCTTGTTGATCTGGACCCTGTTGTCTCTTGGGCATCTCACTATGCGAGATGTAGCATCAGTCATGAGATAAACTTTGTTGTTACACAACATAACAGACTCCATGTATGGGCGTGCTTCTGCAGTCCGTCATACAACCAAAGCAGTGGTGACCATAAGCATTAGTAACAGAAAATCTCAATGTCTATCCATGATATAATGGCACATTTTAAGTACCCACACTGTTACTTTCCAAAACAGCTTATTTTAGGAGTGCCTGTTGAATATTTCACATAACCCTCAATGTAAAGAGCTAGTTCCTTCTAAACTATAGCACACACACACACACACTCACTCTCTCTTCCCCTACCTCCCTCCCCCTCCCTCCCTCCCTCCCTCCCTCCCTCTCCATCCATCTATCCCTCCCTTCCTGCCCCCTCACTTCCTCATATTTCCAGTTACATTATCCCACAGTTCCTTCTCTTACTCATTCTCCATTTCAATGATGCTGCAAAGCAAACACACTGTGTTTGTGGAAGAATTGATTTTCTTATTGTTGGACACTCAAAGTCAATACCTTGATAACTGTATCACAATATCATATATACTCGAATAATCCGCGCTCTCGAATAATCCGCGTACGCCAATTTTGAGGAAGAGGAAAAAAATTATTTTTTGCTTTAATTTGTTTTATTTACAAAAATTGTTCCAACGTTATGATGTGTTCAAAAGTATGTATAACAGGGTGTATACAATCCGGGCCAACCAGGAGATACGGGAAAAACCTGGGAATTTTTTCATCCGGGAGAAAACTGGGAAAAACCCGGGAATTGTTTAAAATTCCGGGAAGGTTTCATTGTTTTAGTTTTCAGTTAAATTTTTGTGAATTTGACTGGTAAGAACCAATACTCTAACAAAGGATATTACTGTATACCGCTACTGCAGAATAATACTGCAGCAACAAAACATGGACGAGAGGGGAAAAAAATGAAAATAAAACTTAGGCTTCAAAGGAAATTCAATTTATTAGTGTCCTTGTAGTACATCATCAAAATGACATAGGACTTGTCAATAAACATTACAATTTAAAATACATGTACATGAAAATTTATAATTGAATTTACTTGTCACTTAGACATTACAATTTTAATAGAACTATAAGAACATTAACATAAAAATATACAAGTAGGTTAACAACGTAAAAAAAAAAAAAAAAAACACCTAGTGATTCTCACATCAAAGATTATTTCCATTCTTACATTAACGCTGTTTCACACTTTCATAGAAACAGCAAGTATTTAAATGTGAGCAATTACACATATTTATTATGTCAGGGAAATATTAACTGCGCTTTTATTGTCGATGATTCATAAACTCTTCCATACTGTAAAAACTATTGCTCAATAACATGTTTTTTAATTCTCTTTTAAATATGTGCAGCTTTGGTATTATTTATAGTTCTTTGGGGAGAGCACTGTAGAGGATTTTGGGTTGGTATAGTACACTTTTGTGATACACAGCTGTTTTATGAATTTCTCTGTGGAAATCATTCCTATTCCTTGTTTCGTAGTTGTGAAATTCTCTGTTTAATGTAGAAAATTCCTTGTGTTCTTTTAAGAAACATGTATAAGGATGGTAGTGTCATGATTTTTAATTCTTTGAAAGCATGCCTACAAGAGTCTCTATATCCTATACCTTTTATTATTCTGACTGCCTTCTTTTGTAGTCTAAATGAATGTTTTGTTAGACTGTTGTTCCCCCAAAACTGTACACCATATCTTAATAAACTGTGCATGAATGAGAAATAAACACATAACACTGTTTTAATATTACATGAGCTTTTAAGCATTCTAAGTATATAACATGTTTTACTTAATTTTTTGTTCAATGATATTACATGCTTTTCCCATCTTAAAGTGTTCATCAAACCATACTCCCAAGAATTTAGTGTGTGATGCATGTTCAATCTTACACTTACCCAGTTCTACTGTAAGGTTAGTTTTTATTTTATTTGTAATAAGCCTGAAGTTGATCCACGTTGTTTTTTTGGCATTCACAATGAGTCTGTTTTCATTAAACCATCTGCCTGCTTCGTCTGTTGCTAATGTGACTTTTTCCTGTAAGTCAGCTTCACTATTTGCTTTAACAAACAAACTTGTATCGTCAGCAAACAGTACTGCCTCTGCTTCAGATAGTTGACGTGGTAGGTCATTGATAAATATTAGAAACAGTAATGGCCCTAATACAGATCCCTGGGGTACTCCGTACAAAACTCTCTCGAATCTTGATGAATATGTCCTATCTGCATGGCTTATCTCCACCTTCTGATACCTGTCAGACAGATATGATTCAAACCATTTGGGGGCAACTCCACGTATCCCATAGGCATATAACTTCCTAAGCAGTAACTTATGGTCGATGACATCAAAGGCCTTTGATAAGTCTAAAAACAATCCACAATTTAATTCCTTTCTATTTATGGAATTTAGAACAAGTTGCAAAAAATGGAAGATAGCTGTTTTAGTTTATTTATTTTTATGGAAACCATTTTAAGCATTAACCAATATTCTATTCTTAATAAGAAATTTGTATAGTCTATGATACATTATCCTTTCTATTATTTTTGAGAAACCTGATAACATTGATAAAAGCCTAAAGTTACTAACATCATATTTATCACCATTCTTGTAAAGTGGCTTCATAGTTGACATTTTAAGTTTTGATGGAAACACCCCTGTCTTAAAAGATTCATTTACCATTTCAGTGAGATGTGAGACTATGTTTCTTGCACTTTGATTAATGACTTTGTCAGGAATCCCATCACACCCACGACATTTTATTTTTTAACTTATTTATAGCTTTTAGTACCTCTGATTCAGTTAGTGGATAAAGGAACATTGTCATGTCATTCATGGGGATTTTTACCTTGCTATTGGAATTGCATTTAGTTTTAATTAAATTTATGGCTATATTTGTGAAATGTTTGTTAAATATGTTGGCAGTCTGAAGTGGGTCCTTAACAGTTTTACCCCCACTTTTAATGACAAAGATGTTATCTTTTCTTTTGTGTCTACCTATATTTTTATTTATTACCTCCCAATTTGACTTCATTTTGTTGTTACCTTTCTCAATATATGAATCATTATCAAGCTTCTTAGCTGCAATTATTACTTTCTTGTACAGGCTTCTATAACATTTCACATGTGCTTTCAGTGCTACATTCTTCCTGGCTGATTTATTTAACTTTCTGAGAGTGTCTGATGACTTTCTAATCCTCTGTGTAACCCATGTTTTGGTTTTATGTTTAGTTTTGACTCTTGTTATAGGAAAGGCAACATCGATGCAGTGTTTGTAGCTTTCAAGGAATGAGTCAAACTTTGTGTTGACATCACCACTTGATTTACTACCCCAGTCGTTATTTTCCAGAATGTAATTAAAAATTCTTATGCTGTCATCATTTATAAATCTCCTTTCTCTGTAATTGTTATTGATAACAGGGTCCTTGTAAGATGTGACATTTAAACTCAATTTGATACCCTTGTGATCCGAGAAACCAGTGTCAGTTACTTCAGTGTTATATTCACACTTGTCCTTGTTTATAAATACTTGATCTATTATAGTTTCAGACATATTTCCGCATCTGGTAACTTCATTTACAGTTGCCATCATATTATGACACAAAAACAGATTTGCACAGTTGCTGTTGTTTACTACAATCATTCTTAAAGTTAACATTAAAATAACCAAGAACAATTACATTATGTTTAAGTTCATTCAGTAGTCCCTCAAAGTTTTCCATAAAAATGGCAATGTTGCCCAATGGTGATCAGTACATACACACAATAGTAATTTTTAATTTGGTTAGCTCACATATACTGTATTCAAAATCTTTTTCTATGCATTTTGGTTTACATTTTATTTCTTTTGATTCTACCCCTGTCCTAACATAAATACATGTCCCACCCCCTTTATGGTTGATTCTATAAAATTTGCGAATCATTTCCAAACTTGGAATAATTATGCTAGACGCTTGCATTTCTTTTACCCAGTGCTCACTTATGCATAGTATGTTAATGTCTTAAAAACAAAGATTCCATGACTTACCAAACAGGAAAGCGCTGGTAGATAGGCACAATAAAAAAACACACAAACACACACACAAAATTTCAAGCTTTCGCAACCCACGGTTGCTTCGTCAGGAAAGAGGGAAGGAGAGGGAAAGATGAAAGGATGTGGGTTTTAAGGGAGAGGGTAAGGAGTCATTCCAATCCCGGGAGCGGAAAGACTTACCTTAGGGGGAAAAAGGGACAGGTATACACTCGCACACACCCACATATCCATCTACACATATACAGACACAAGCAGACATATTAACAGGTAATGCTCCACTGAAAGAGATCATCAATCACTGCAAAAATCTGAGTATCAAGATAAAGAAAAATGATTCTGTTCTAATCCTATGGAGCAGAGTAGACGTCTGCTGCAATGATGGAGCATGAGGTTTTATTACGCTAGTAACACTGCATCCTGAGTTATATAGGGTTCCTGCCAGTCTTTTTCCGAGACTGTCAGAAAGTATATATACAGTAAAAGCATTATTTGTTGTGCTCAAGTCTTCCGAAGTTTTGCAGTCTATTATACGATCTTCTTTCTTTTCACAGTCTCTATGTATTATATTATTAACAGATTTTAACGTTTTGAGCACATTATGGGCTGAGTTGTTAAGTTTTCGCTCGAGGTTTTTGTTAACAGTTGCTTGTATGTTAGGTGTAACGAACTTTTCGGAGGCTTGTTTACTTTCCGTTCTCATGGCACTTACTTCTTCCACTCTCTCGCCACAAAATTTTCCTTCGTCACATATTTTCAGAGCATTGTACCTGTTTCGTACAGCGATCTTTTTAGTTGCTTTTAGTTCGTATTTTTTAAAATTTACACTCGTTTTAGGAAGAATAGATGTGCTGTAGATTTCGGAGTTTGTTTTAAGTGATGATACTCCATTCAATTCACATTCACGAAGCTTCACTTACGGCGTACAAGATGGCGTCAGTAACAGCAGTGTGTGATAGTTTCTCTCAAGTCCGGTAGCGTAGGCGACTAACATAGCGTTCAATCCGTTACAACTTCCCTGATCACATTCACATGAAAACACAGTTTTTGCATTAATGTATCTCACACATGCAGAATGTATCCGTAATTGTGATTCTAAGCAAAGTCTGAAACCACTTTGCACATTTGAATTACAGATTACACACATGAATACTTTAGAATTACTGTTTTCTTCAGAGAAACTATCACACACTGCTGTTACTGACGCCGTCTTGTACACCGTAATGCACCGTATACAACAACAAAACAGTGCTCATACAAGCATACGAGCATCTGCCAACAGCAAAGTGTGTCAAAGGCTTTAGGAAGACTATGCAATGCTTTGTAACAACAAATTGCCTCTGATGAGCGTGGCGTGACAACTGTTTAAATCAGATTCGTTTGAGCAGTTGTGGGCGGGCTCTTGCACCTGCGCAGTTGAGTCGCGTATGAGTTGTACCTTCTCCCACTTCTGGTTACAGAAGTGTGGCTGGGCGCCACTACTTAATATTGCCAGTTCGAAAATTAGTAAATCTGGGGCTGATGCACAGAGCAGTCTGACCTGTGTTTACATTTAGTAATTTTGATGTTTTTTCTTCATTTATTGCTCTCACGTTAAATGATAACAAAACGGATTTTTGTGGCCGAGAGCTATCAAATGAATTAAAATACGTTCGTGTTATTACGGAAGACTAAAATATGTTTTTAGTTTTAGATTTTATTTCCACCTATCTGACAGTCAAACATTAATCACCTTACAGAACAATGAAGTTATTTTTGCCAGTTTGCTAAAGAGATTTGGCTTTTATTAATCTTTTCTGTTGAGGCAGTCAATTTATTTGAAACTAAGTGTTTAATTTCACACTATTGGCTAGTTTCAACTGTTCACTGCATTTCAAGTGCACGTATGGCATTATGTCATAATAAAGAACCAAATGAGATAATGCAGTACTGGTACTCCAAGAAAATTTACATACGAATGTGCATTTTAAGTCGACTTATGCGTTTTGGTATGGTTCATGAAATTCCAATGCTCTTGAAGTATCATCTGGTGTCTTGTTTCTTGTATGACATAATGTAAGATCTTTTAGTGTTTTACACGTACGAACGTATGGGCTTCCTGCGTCATCGTAGGTGTGCAAGCGCGGTGATGCTTGTTATCTGGCGCTCTCTTGCAATTGCAGAAACGAACCTATTTCTAACAGGTCGCGGGAAAATATTACGAATGGTGGTTTGAAAAGCGTTACATTCAAAGCAGATTTCCTTTTACTTAAGATGAGCTATGTGCGAGAATGTACGATGAATTTCTTAAATCACAAAGTGTTTGACTCTCACTTAAAAATCAACTCTTTGAGGACGACCATTTAGAAGAATTCCGAGCCCGGAAGATCAGACATTTACATCATTATTAAAAATTTTACTGGCACGTTTGTGTTTTGTATCTTAAAGTGTAACAAGCGCAACAGATCAACATTATATGTAGAAGCTTAGCTTCTCTTCCAGCTTATTAATCTTCGAGACCAATATTATATGTGAATGCTATGAATATTAATTTAAACCATTAAATTTTCTTATTTGTGTGTTCGCGCTACTTAAGAGTGATCTTGTTATTTGCTGACTACATCAAGTGTCCTATGCTGTCATCAGCTGGCGAGATCACGTGACATTAGCTATGACGGGCTTACAAAAGCGCATCGCTATCTGTTTCAATGCTTCAGAAAGTGACATGCAGTGTTTGGTGAATTCGAATTTATACCTTTGTAATACGAAAATATGCAGTGTACATGTTGCTGCACATCAATGGTCTTTCAAAACGTGTTTCTCCCCCCTGAGTTTCATTTTGTAAAGTGCCGGGAAATTCTTCCTTGGTATATAAAACCATAAACATTCAAAGGATTGATGAGTTTTACAGTGCCGAATAAGATTATACTGTCACTTAACACAGAAAAAGTGTATCTTCACCCAGGAGAAAGTGTATTTTTAACCGGAAAAAATCCGGGAATGTTTTTTCCTTGTCCACCTATACACCCTGTATAATAACTACTGGTTTGAAGCAATGCTGCTGTACAGGTTGATACATCTTTAAAACGCAACTGATTCAGCGGCATACAGCCGGCAGGCGGACGGCCAGCAGCGTTCAGCTGGGACGAGCGGATGGCCGGGGAACATTATCACCGCCAGCTGGCACTCTACACATACCTACAATAGAAAAAAAAAAAAAAAAAAAAAAAAAAAAGAAAAAAAAAAAAAAAAAAAAAAAAAGAAGAAGAAGAAGAAGAAGAAGAAGGAGTGAATTATATTGTTTAAGAATTTGTTAATACAGTATGTGCAATAAAATATTTTAGTCAATACCGGTACGTTTCCTCTCTTACCACTCTATTCATCACTTTCATTGTCATCACTAGCGGGAGAATCATTGTCGTCTTCATCATCTTCCTACAGAGCATCGTCCTCTGTTCCATCCAGTGAATTTGTGATTCCACATTTTTTGAAGGACTTCCAGTGGTTGCAGAATGGAGTCCCATGCACCTTTCAACCATTCACATATCAGGCACAAATCCGGTCGTTTGATTTTTCCACTATTTGTGAACTTACGGTTTTCATCAGGCATCCATTGCGTATATCGCTGTTTAGTGCAGCTTTGAATAGCCGGTTTATACACACATCTAGTGGTTGTAGGATGGATGTTAGGCCTGCAGGGATAATGACCAAGTCAGTTTTCCCCCTTTTGTAATTTGTCTTGCACTTCCTTAGTTGTATGTCTGCAGAAGATGTCCAGGACCAACATGTTGCGTAAATTCAGTAACGCACCAGGATGACGTTGCCAAACATGTGTCACCCAGTCAATTATAAGTTCATTGTCCATCCACCCTTTCGGATTCGCTCTCACAAATACCAGTATGCCTTTTACTGACATTTTTGGAATAGTTTTCCTTTTAAATATCACGTAAGGTGGTAGCTTTCGTCCATCGCCAGTTACACACATCACTGTACATCTTTGTTTCTCACTGCCGCCAGTTCGTATTATGATGCTGGATTCTCCTTTCTTGTTCACTGTGTTGTCGAGCAGCATCTCAAAATAGACTGGCGTTTGATCCGCATTACCAATTTGCGATAATATATAGGACTGTTTACGCCGCAGATTTATCACACAACGATGAAAATTTGCTATTTTTTCCTCATTATGGCCTGGAAGCCACTGAGCGATAGTAGTTTTCCTCTGGAATCCCAAACCATTTCGGTTGAAAAATCTTGATAGCTTTGAAACTGGTAATGCCTAATTCTTTGGCTAAAGACAATGCTTTAAGTTGGCACATTTTACTCGTCGCTGCGCATCCATATTGTCGCTTCTCATCTACATAATCACAGAGCCTTTTCTCGAGGTCCAGATGCTTCGCTTTTTGGCCGCGAAATGCCCGGCGATTGCTATTAGTTTCTTGATGCTGCTTTTTATTTTTTCGCCAGTCGCGAATACAACTCTCACTCACGTCGTACTTACTTCCTGCTGCACGGTTATCAGTATTCTCGGCTTCTTCAATAATTTTCACTTTTTCTTTAGCAGTGTACGAGCAATAACGAGAACTTGTAGCCATAATTAACAAGTTTGAAGACGTTAATACTTCACTCCCAACGTGCTACTGATACGTCACAGACTGACGCCGCAACAATGCAATAGTATAATGGGATGTATTGTTGGAGGTGGAGCAGTACCAACAATTTTTCGAATAATCCGCGCACCCCAGTTTTTCGTCATAAAATATGGTAAAAAACATGCACGGATTATTCAAGTATATATGGTAAAAGGTTGCCCATGAATCAGAATACACCAGTTGAAGAAAGACATCAACAGCAAGTTATGTTCTCTGGATAGTTTTGCTGATAAATCTATCTAGTTCAAAATTAATTCCCTGAGTGCAAATATTTTAAGTGTCAGTTGTATTAGGTATAGCTATACTACAGAAAATTTAAGTAGTATAGGTGCAGTGTTTATAAACACAAATAATTTGTAAGCAGCAGTTGCCTAGGTAAGGATGGTTTACATTTAAAGAGGTTAGAATCCAAAATTCTTACTAAAATATTTTCTGACTTGTGTGATAATTTATCTATATTAATAATAAAACCATAAAACTTTTGTGTCTGTACGTTGAAAATATTTGCCAAAAACTGATCTTGGGTGATGTAGGGAGCGTAACAGAATACAATTTAAAAAAGCAACTTTATCTGTCTGTTTGTGTAGTTGAACACACTGATCTCTAAAACTGCTGGATGAATTTTCGTGAGGTTTTTGCAGGTAGCTTAAGCGTAGCTTGGGTCTGCATATAGGCTCCATTTCATCAAAATCTGATTATGGAGGGAAAAATCTGCTTAACTAAGTAGTTCAAATGCTTAACTCAGTGGCACGAACATCATGTTGTGGTACACCAAAGAAACAATAGACGGCACTTTAGTTTCTTTTTCGTCAGTGACAGAAGTATTTTCAGAAGTTTACATCAGTGAGAAATTTTAATACTGCAATCTTATCTCCACCAACACAAACTAACACTGAATTTACTTGGCTAGGATATACAGATTTCACCTTGTGTATCAAAACCTTAATGAAATTTTTTTGCGTCTTTTGATAGATTTTATCGATATGAAGGGAAATCAATAAGTGATGCAACACATTTCTTTCTTGGCTAATTTCTGTTGGGTAGTGTGGAATTTATTGTGGGACACCGTGGAATATTCCTGCCTCAGCTCCTGTAGTCTCATGAAGTTCAGTAGGTGATGGTACTGTATATAGCCTTCAAAACGGCGCCTGTAGTGGAGGTGCATTCCAAGCTGGGTGGGAAACCACAGCATTACAGATATTCATAGGTGCTTGCAGAATCTCTACAGGGACCTGGCAGTGAACAGTAGCATAGTGTGTCAGTGGGTGAGGCATCTGTCATCATTGCAACAAGGCTGCGCAAACCTGTCCAATCTTGTGCATGGCAGCTGGCTGTGCTACTCCTGTGATCTTGGAATATGAGGACACACTCATTTGAGGCAAGTGAAGGATCACAATCAGACACCTTGCTACTCAACTGCATGTGTCTCTTGGTGGTGCTGACCCTTTCATCCACCAGTTGGAATGCTCAAAGGTGTGTGCCCGCTGGGTTCCTCGTTGCTTAACAAAGGACCATCAAGAGCAACAAAAAGCTATCTTTGTGGAATTGCTTGCATGTTAAGAGACTGATTGTGACAATTTTTTGTTGAACATGGTCACAGGTGATGAAACATGGATTCTTCATTCCGAACTGGAAACAAAACGGCAATCTATGGGGTGGCACTGCACCACCTCTCCTCCAAAGAAAAAGTTCAAAGCTGCACCCTCAGCCAGCAAAGGTCTTCTGAGACCCTGAAGGGATTATTCTGTTTTATATCCTCTTTCATGGTTGAATGATCAACTCTAAAGTGTATTGTGGTATGCTCAGGAAATTGAAGAATGGACTTCAGTGTGTCCTTTACCACAAAAGTGCAAATGCACATTTCCTTCTTGATAACGCCCCAAGGCCTCACACAAGTCTGTGCATCCAAGAGGACATCACAAAACTTCATTGGACTGTTCTTCCTCAACCATCCTACAGCCCAGATCATGCACCTTCAGACTTCCATCTGTTTGGCCCAATGAAGGATGCGCTTCACGGCAGTAAGTTTGTGGAAGATGGTGAGGCTATTGTTTCAGCTAGATATTGCTTCCAGTATCGACCAATAGAGTGGTACCATGTGGGCATATAGACCCTTGCAGTAAGGTGGCATAAGGCAGTTTCATTGAATGAAGATTATGTTGAAAAATAGATTTTGTTGCCAAAAGAATGGGAAATAATATGGTGTATTAGAATCCTGAATAAAACCAACCTGATCCAAGAAAAAAAAAGTTTTGTGTTACTTATAGAATACCTCTCGTGGCTAACTTCTTGTATAGGAAAAACAAATTTATTTAGCTTTCTTTGTGGTTTGGATACCTACTTATTACATTTTGATTTCATTTCATTTATATGAATAGATATGCCTAGAAGACAGTTGAGTCTTCCTCAATACACTAGAATGGCTAAAAGACTGAAGACTATGCACTCTTAACAATCCAGTTAAGTTATGGGGTGAGACGTTCTGCGGCTTGAGAGCATCATGCATTAACTTGCTCCTTGAAAACTCTTTTTGAAAGTGAGGCATGACTAACTCTGATTGAAAGTGTCATGCATTATCTTGCTCTTCACAATATTTCATAGTCAAGTCATATACCCTTAGATACTTAGTGCAAACCGAAGGTGGGCCACTAGTACTAAAAAACAAGTAAAACAGACAATAAGGATGATAAACAATGTTTTATAAAAATGGTAATATCTAATTGCCACCTTAGAATATATAAAATGGATCTGAAAATGCTGAATTAAAACATTAAGTACCTCAGTAATAAGAGCATACAATTGCAGAACATACTGATTTAAGAGAAATATGATCATTCTCACAGAACGTGATCTGTCTAAAACTTTAATAGCTATGACAGAATTTGGCAATAATGCCCTGTCCACTGATTTCAGTCAAGGAGAACATAGAACATTGCCACAATTTTTAAAGTTCACAAAACTGGATTTCATCACAGAAGTGACAGTTGGAGTTCCAGTAATAAAGACAGTTGTAAGCAAAGAGCCCTTGATTGTAGACGTACTGCACAGCTTTTCTAGTTGTGCAGTTGATGGTTTCTTACAAATTGTAGAAAACTGACTGATATTTTATGTAGCATGTATAAGAATATATTATGTAGGAAGTATAAGAATACAGGTATTACTTTAGATGGTGATTTGAATATTGGGAGCACTATTATTTGTCAGCTCGGGTTGACAGACCAGCTAGAATAACGTGAGATGCTTCTAGCTGTGTAGATCATATCTAAACCAATTTAAATAACTGTAAAATTGCTATTATAAACTTTGACCTTTCTGGTCACTTTTGCCAGACTGTTGAAATAAGAAGTATGCATGACTCTGAAAGTACACACAAGATGAAGGATATCAGATATGTAAGTTACAAATCTTTAGATAGGTTGATGTCCTCACTGCAGTCAGAGCCATGGAGTTATGTATATTGTGCTAAAAAGAGGAATAATTTTATAGCAGATTATTTATATCATTCAATGTAACATATCCAGTTACTGTTGAATGAAAAACATGTTCAGTAATGTGAATGTAGACTGTCTCGGCACATTCTGTTGATGAAAAACTCCCAGCTTTCCATCCAGATGGCAGTGATAAAGTACAGTTTAAGACTACCTTGTGAAGTGAAACATATGAAGGAGAAAATGTGTATAATTTGGAAAATGTGTAAAGATTTACCTGACACATTAGGTACAGCTATCAGGCTTGTTAAGCTTCCAATAAACAAGCCTGGAATAAACACACCCAACAAAATATCAGCAAACATAAATTCACAGCACATTAGCAAATAACTATGAAACTGTGTGAGTTAGAGGATTAACAGAAAACCAAATCCTAACATTAACAGCATCAAGCTGAAGAGTGGAATTGTGATTGTAGGATGCCCTTATATGGTCAATAACACTTTTAATAACAATTTTGTTAATTCAAATAGCTTCAGCATGGTCTCTGGTCCTGGTGATTATAATACTATTTACCATGTACAAAAATAAGTGTAGATGCATCAAACAGATACAACTGAAATAGAGATAATCTTAAATGACATGCAGTCTCTGTTGATTAGGATGAAATTTCCTTCATTATGTTAAAAAGATGCAAACAGTCACTTATTCCCATTCTAGTTCGCCTGTTAGATGAAAGTTTACGTAAAGGTATGTTGCCATCTGAATTAAAATTCTCAAACTGAGCTATTGTACCAAAAGAGTAGTACTGGCAGAACTGTAATTTACAGACCAGTCTACTTAATTCTGGTCTTAGATAACGTTCTACAAAATATTATTGCACTTAGATCATGAAACTTTTCATTTAACAGCTTTGGAAAAAACACATTATAGTTTTAGAAAATCCTACTCAACATCACGTGCCATATATGATATAGTACTTACAACATTAGTGAAATTAGGTGACAACAAAAGAGTGGCCTGTTTTCTCCTAGTTTTGTCATGTTCATTTCATACAGCTGCTACTTAATAAGCTGGAAAGTTGTGGTACCAGTGGAGTTGCTAAAAATCTTTTAACAGTCATACAAGATGGATATCAATAAAGAGGTTAAAATTACAAAGATCAGCTCTATTCACTCTATGGTAAAGTGTGGTGTGCCCCCAGGGCCAGTTCTGGAGACTTTATTGTTTATATCATATATTAGTTTCCTCTCCACTTTGCATAATAACAAAAGGTATTAATTATGCAACTGAAACAGCAGTTGTTGGCTGGGGACACAATGAGAATGACCTTGTTCTTCATTGTTCTAGGGCCTTAAATGATTTGAGGATTACTTCAACTTAAATGTTAGAAAAAGAAGTCTAATGTACTTCCAAGGATGCAGTTGTCGAAGGTCCACGATATTTTGGCAAACAACCTTTTACATGGTGATGGTGGAATGTTGTTCTCCGAAATATCATGGACTTTTGACGATTGCATCCAGCAGTACATCTGAGAACTTTGGAAGCATCATATACACCACAATAGCCTCAGATCACATGAGTCTAATGTATTTTCAACTAAACTATGAACCTGATGGAATGCAACAGAATGTTGTGTAGGATGATTGTATGGGAGTAAAATTTGACATACAACTACCTTCCTAGGTGTAACAATGGACAGACATATGTCTTGAAAAACTTAATTTATCTTTTATGCAAAAATAAGAAGTTCAGTTTATGTAATGAGAATAATGTCACAAGTGCTGAACTATAAGCAAATGCTTTATTTTTTACTAATGTATCCATACCTCGCAAATGAAAATGAAATATTGAGGTTTGCTGCAGCTGTGCGTGTGAAAAGAGTATTCATCCTTCACAAAATGTCTGCTGGGATCCTGTGCAATCTCAGACATATAATATTTTGTAGGGAGAGACAGACTTTGGGGGGGGGGGGGGGGGGGGAATCTGTAATATTTTAGAAGATAAATAATGACTTGCAAGTAGTCATAAAAAAGGTTCATTTATGACCCTGTTGAAAACTTTGTCCATACACACATTGTGTGTACCATGGCTTAGTAAAGAGTAAATAAGGCGACAGCTTTCGCATCCCGCAACTACCCTCCCGACCTGGTTCAGAAGCAAATAACCAGAGCCACTTCCTCATCCTCTCAAACCCAGAACCTCCCACAGAAGAACCACAAAAGTGCCCCACTTGTAACAGGATACTTTCCGGGACTGGATCAGATTCTGAATGGGGCTCTCCAGCAGGGATACGACTTCCTCAAATCCTGCCCTGAAATGAGATCCATCCTTCATGAAATCCTCCCCACTCCACCAAGAGTGTCTTTCCGCCGTCCACCTAACCTTCGTAACCTCTTAGTACATCCCTATGAAATCCCCAAACCACCTTCCCTACCCTCTGGCTCCTACCCTTGTAACCGCCCCCGGTGTAAAACCTGTCCCATGCACCCTCCCACCACTACCTACTCCAGTCCTGTAACCCGGAAGGTGTACACAATCAAAAGCAGAGCCACGTGTGAAAGCACCCACGTGATCTACCAACTGACCTGCCTACACTGTGATGCATTCTATGTGGGAATGACCAGCAACAAACTGTCCATTCGCATGAATGGACACAGGCAGACAGTGTTTGTTGGTAATGAGGATCACCCTGTGGCTAAACATGCCTTGGTGCACGACCAGCACATCTTGGCGCAGTGTTACACCGTCCGGGTTATCTGGATACTTCCTACTAACACCAACCTATCCGAACTCCGGAGATGGGAACTTGCTCTTCAATATACCCTCTCTTCCCGTTATCCACCAGGCCTCAATCTCCGCTAATTTCAAGTTGCTGCCACTCATACCTCACCTGTCATTCAATAACATCTTTGCCTCTGCACTTCTGCCTCGACTGACATCTCTGCCCAAACTCTTTGTCTTTAAATATGTCTGCTTGTGTCTGTATATGTGTGGATGGATATGTGTGTGTGTGCGAGTGTATACCCGTCCTTTTTTCCCCATAAGGTAAGTCTTTCCGCTCCCGGGACTGGAATGACTCCTTACCCTCTCCCTTAAAACCCACATCCTTTCGTCTTTCCCTCTCCTTCCCTCTTTCCTGATGAGGCAACAGTTTGTTGCGAAAGCTTGAATTTTGTGTGTATGTTTGTGTTCGTTTGTGTGTCTGTCGACCTGCCAGCACTTTCATTTGGTAAGTCACATCATCTTTGTCTTTATATATATATATATATATATATATATATATATATATATATATATATATATATATGGTTATAATAGAAGGAAACATTCCACGAAGGAAAAATATACCTAAAAACAAAGACGATGTGACTTACCAAATGAAAGTGCTGGCAGGTCGACAGACACACAAACGAACACAAACATACACACAAAATTCAAGCTTTCGCAACAAACTGTTGCCTCATCAGGAAAGAGGGAAGGAGAGGGAAAGACGAAAGGCCCTGATGAGGCAACAGTCCGTTGCGAAAGCCCGAACTCAGTGTGCATGCCTGTGCCCGTCCGTGCGTCCGTCGACCCGCCAGCACCCCCACCCGGCAAGTCACATCATCCCTGTTTCCAAGTACATCCCTCCCCCGCGGAATGCCTCCCTCCATTATAACTATATACATAGTTATAACAGAAGGAAACACTCCACGAAGGAAAAATATACCCAAAAACAAAGACGATGTGACCCACCAAATGAAAGCGCCGGCAGGCCGACAGACACACAAACGAACACAAACACACACACAAAATTCAAGCTTTCGCAACAAACTGTTGCCTCATCAGGAAAGAGGGAAGGAGAGGGAAAGACGAAAGGATGTGGGTTTTAAGGGAGAGGGTAAGGAGTCATTCCAGTCCCGGGAGCGGAAAGACTTACCTTAAGGGGAAAAAAGGACGGGTATACACTCGCACACACACACATATCCATCCACACATATACAGACACAAGCAGACATATTTAAAGACAAAGAGTTTGGGCAGAGATGTCAGTCGAGGCAGAAGTGCAGAGGCAAAGATGTTGATGAATGACAGGTGAGGTATGAGTGGAGGAAATTTGAAATTAGCGGAGATTGAGGCCTGGTGGATAACGGGAAGAGAGGATATATTGAAGAGCAAGTTCCCATCTCCGGAGTTCGGATAGGTTGGTGTTAGCAGGAAGTATCCAGATAACCCGGACGGTGTAACACTGCGCCAAGATGTGCTGGTCGTGCACCAAGGCATGTTTAGCCACAGGGTGATCCTCATTACCAACAAACACTGTCTGCCTGTGTCCATTCATGCGAATGGACAGTTTGTTGCTGGTCATTCCCACATAGAATGCATCACAGTGTAGGCAGGTCAGTTGGTAGATCACGTGGGTGCTTTCACACGTGGCTCTGCCTTTGATTGTGTACACCTTCCGGGTTACAGGACTGGAGTAGGTGGTGGTGGGAGGGTGCATGGGACAGGTTTTACACCGGGGGCGGTTACAAGGGTAGGAGCCAGAGGGTAGGGAAGGTGGTTTGGGGATTTCATAGGGATGAACTAAGAGGTTACGAAGGTTAGGTGGACGGCGGAAAGACACTCTTGGTGGAGTGGGGAGGATTTCATGAAGGATGGATCTCATTTCAGGGCAGGATTTGAGGAAGTCGTATCCCTGCTGGAGAGCCACATTCAGAATCTGATCCAGTCCCGGAAAGTATCCTGTCACAAGTGGGGCACTTTTGTGGTTCTTCTGTGAGAGGTTCTGGGTTTGAGAGGATGAGGAAGTGGCTCTGGTTATTTGCTTCTGTACCAGGTCGGGAGGGTAGTTGCGGGATGCGAAAGCTGTTGTCAGGTTGTTGGTGTAGTGCTTCAGGGATTCCGGACTGGAGCAGATTCGTTTGCCACGAAGACCTAGGCTGTAGGGGAGGGACCGTTTGATGTGGAATGGGTGGCAGCTGTCGTAATGGAGGTACTGTTGCTTGTTGGTGGGTTTGATGTGGATGGACGTGTGAAGCTGGCCATTGGACAGGTGGAGGTCAATATCAAGGAAAGTGGCATGGGATTTGGAGTAGGACCAGGTGAATCTGATGGAACCAAAGGAGTTGAGGTTGGAGAGGAAATTCTGGAGTTCTTCTTCACTGTGAGTCCAGATCATGAAGATGTCATCAATAAATCTGTACCAAACTTTGGGTTGGCAGGCCTGGGTAACCAAGAAGGCTTCCTCTAAGCGACCCATGAATAGGTTGGCGTACGAGGGGGCCATCCTGGTACCCATGGCTGTTCCCTTTAATTGTTGGTATGTCTGGTTTTCAAAAGTGAAGAAGTTGACGGGTCAGGATGAAGCTGGCTAAGGTAATGAGGAAAGATGTTTTAGGTAGGGTGGCAGGTGATCGGCGTGAAAGGAAGTGCTCCATCGCAGCGAGGCCCTGGACGTGCGGGATATTTGTGTATAAGGAAGTGGCATCAATGGTTACAAGGATGGTTTCTGGGGGTAACGGATTGGGTAAGGATTCCAGGCGTTCGAGAAAGTGGTTGGTGTCTTTGATGAAGGATGGGAGACTGCATGTAATGGGTTGAAGGTGTTGATCTACGTAGGCAGAGATACGTTCTGTGGGGGCTTGGTAACCAGCTACAATGGGGCGGCCGGGATGATTGGGTTTGTGAATTTTAGGAAGAAGGTAGAAGGTAGGGGTGCGGGGTGTCGGTGGGGTCAGGAGGTTGATGGAGTCAGGTGAAAGGTTTTGTAGGGGGCCTAAGGTTCTGAGGATTCTTTGAAGCTCTGCCTGGACATCAGGAATGGGATTACCTTGGCAAACTTTGTATGTGGTGTTGTCTGAAAGCTGACGCAGTCCCTCAGCCACATACTCCCGACGATCAAGTACCACGGTCGTGGAACCCTTGTCCGCCGGAAGAATGACGATGGACCGGTCAGCCTTCAGATCACGGATAGCCTGGGCTTCAGCAGTGGTGATGTTGGGAGTAGGATTAAGGTTTTTTAAGAAGGATTGAGAGGCAAGGCTGGAAGTCAGAAATTCCTGGAAGGTTTGGAGAGGGTGATTTTGAGGAAGAGGAGGTGGGTCCCGCTGTGACGGAGGACGGAACTGTTCCAGGCAGGGTTCAATTTGGATAGTGTATTGGGGAGTTGGATCATTAGGGGTAGGATTAGGATCATTTTTCTTCGTGGCAAAGTGATACTTCCAGCAGAGAGTACGAGTGTAGGACAGTAAATCTTTGACGAGGGCTGTTTGGTTGAATCTGGGAGTGGGGCTGAAGGTGAGGCCTTTGGATAGGACAGAGGTTTCGGATTGGGAGAGAGGTTTGGAGGAAAGGTTAACTACTGAATTAGGGTGTTGTGGTGCCAGATTGTGTTGATCGGAATATTGAGGTTTTGGAGGGAGTGGAGCTGGAAGTGGGAGATTGAGTAGATGGGAGAGACTGGGTTTGTGTGCAATGAGAGGTGGTTGAGGTTTGCTGGAAAGGTTGTGAAGGGTGAGTGAGTTGCCTTTCCGGAGGTGGGAAACCAGGAGATTGGATAGTTTTTTGAGGTGAAGGGTGGCATGCTGTTCTAATTGGCGGTTGGCCTGTAGGAGGATGCTCTGAATAGCCGGTGTGGATGTGGGAGAGGAAAGATTGAGGACTTTTATTAAGGATAGGAGTTGACGGGTGTGTTCATTGGCTGAGTTGATGTGTAGGTGAAGGATTAGGTGGGTGAGGGCAATGGATTGTTCAGTTTGGAACTGGTATAGGGACTGATGGAAAGAAGGGTTGCAGCCAGAGATGGGAACTTTAAGTGTGAGGCCTTTGGGGGTTATGCCAAATTTCAGACAAGCCTGAGAAAATAAAATATGTGAGCGTAATCTGGCTAGGGTGAGGGCATGTTTGCGGAGGGAATGTAAATAAAACTTAATGGGGTCATTGTGGGGGTGTTGTGAGGGTGACATGGTATTAGAAGGTGGAAAGTTTAACATGAGGTTGAAATGAAAAAGAAAGATAGAAATATATGGGGAGAGATAAAGGTGAACTAGAAAGCAATTGGAGATCTGGTACGAAAAAAGACGAAAAAGTGTTGGTTAAGTTGATCCTGTGGTGAAATTGGGTTGGTAGACAGCGATGTGCAAAAAGGTTAGGTGGTTGTGTTGCCGCTAAATCACGTTAAAGGACGGAGAAATTCGGGAAAATTTCGAGAAAATTTCGAAAAAACGTATTAAAGGAGTGGTGTTGTGGTGAAAGATTACGAAAATGGGGCTAACAATTGTAGAAATAATGACGTTAAAACCTGTGGGGAGCGGCTAAAATGATCAGTGAAGTGCGAAAAACGGAAGTGGAAATAAAGTTAAAGTTATTAGAACTGGCCGAAATGGTTGTTAAATACGTGAAAGCAGCAGTTATTGAACTAGAAACGGTGGATTTTATAGCAGCGGTAGTGCTGAAGGCGGAAAATAAAATATTTTGGTGATGGTTGGGAAGTGGGTTACGTATTGTTGAGCATATATAGGCGGGATAAAATTGTATAGTAGATTACGGTAAAAGGGGAAGGTGAATACAAAGTGAAACTACTGGTAAAAACAGAAAGAGAAAATAAAGAGAAAAAAGAGAAATAAGACGACAGGAAAGATTTCGAAATGCAAAGGCGACAATAACAAACGTAATTGTTGGTTTCAAATTAATGATATGGTTATAATAGAAGGAAACATTCCACGAAGGAAAAATATACCTAAAAACAAAGACGATGCGACTTACCAAATGAAAGTGCTGGCAGGTCGACAGACACACAAACGAACACAAACATACACACAAAATTCAAGCTTTCGCAACAAACTGTTGCCTCATCAGGAAAGAGGGAAGGAGAGGGAAAGACGAAAGGCCCTGATGAGGCAACAGTCCGTTGCGAAAGCCCGAACTCAGTGTGCATGCCTGTGCCCGTCCGTGCGTCCGTCGACCCGCCAGCACCCCCACCCGGCAAGCCACATCATCCCTGTTTCCAAGTACATCCCTCCCCCGCGGAATGCCTCCCTCCATTATAACTATATACATAGTTATAACAGAAGGAAACACTCCACGAAGGAAAAATATACCCAAAAACAAAGACGATGTGACCCACCAAATGAAAGCGCCGGCAGGCCGACAGACACACAAACGAACACAAACACACACACAAAATTCAAGCTTTCGCAACAAACTGTTGCCTCATCAGGAAAGAGGGAAGGAGAGGGAAAGACGAAAGGATGTGGGTTTTAAGGGAGAGGGTAAGGAGTCATTCCAGTCCCGGGAGCGGAAAGACTTACCTTAAGGGGAAAAAAGGACGGGTATACACTCGCACACACACACATATCCATCCACACATATACAGACACAAGCAGACATATTTAAAGACAAAGAGTTTGGGCAGAGATGTCAGTCGAGGCAGAAGTGCAGAGGCAAAGATGTTGATGAATGACAGGTGAGGTATGAGTGGAGGAAATTTGAAATTAGCGGAGATTGAGGCCTGGTGGATAACGGGAAGAGAGGATATATTGAAGAGCAAGTTCCCATCTCCGGAGTTCGGATAGGTTGGTGTTAGCAGGAAGTATCCAGATAACCCGGACGGTGTAACACTGCGCCAAGATGTGCTGGTCGTGCACCAAGGCATGTTTAGCCACAGGGTGATCCTCATTACCAACAAACACTGTCTGCCTGTGTCCATTCATGCGAATGGACAGTTTGTTGCTGGTCATTCCCACATAGAATGCATCACAGTGTAGGCAGGTCAGTTGGTAGATCACGTGGGTGCTTTCACACGTGGCTCTGCCTTTGATTGTGTACACCTTCCGGGTTACAGGACTGGAGTAGGTGGTGGTGGGAGGGTGCATGGGACAGGTTTTACACCGGGGGCGGTTACAAGGGTAGGAGCCAGAGGGTAGGGAAGGTGGTTTGGGGATTTCATAGGGATGAACTAAGAGGTTACGAAGGTTAGGTGGACGGCGGAAAGACACTCTTGGTGGAGTGGGGAGGATTTCATGAAGGATGGATCTCATTTCAGGGCAGGATTTGAGGAAGTCGTATCCCTGCTGGAGAGCCACATTCAGAATCTGATCCAGTCCCGGAAAGTATCCTGTCACAAGTGGGGCACTTTTGTGGTTCTTCTGTGAGAGGTTCTGGGTTTGAGAGGATGAGGAAGTGGCTCTGGTTATTTGCTTCTGTACCAGGTCGGGAGGGTAGTTGCGGGATGCGAAAGCTGTTGTCAGGTTGTTGGTGTAGTGCTTCAGGGATTCCGGACTGGAGCAGATTCGTTTGCCACGAAGACCTAGGCTGTAGGGGAGGGACCGTTTGATGTGGAATGGGTGGCAGCTGTCGTAATGGAGGTACTGTTGCTTGTTGGTGGGTTTGATGTGGATGGACGTGTGAAGCTGGCCATTGGACAGGTGGAGGTCAATATCAAGGAAAGTGGCATGGGATTTGGAGTAGGACCAGGTGAATCTGATGGAACCAAAGGAGTTGAGGTTGGAGAGGAAATTCTGGAGTTCTTCTTCACTGTGAGTCCAGATCATGAAGATGTCATCAATAAATCTGTACCATCAATAAACCTGTCCCATGCACCCTCCCACCACCACCTACTCCAGTCCTGTAACCCGGAAGGTGTACACAATCAAAGGCAGAGCCACGTGTGAAAGCACCCACGTGATCTACCAACTGACCTGCCTACACTGTGATGCATTCTATGTGGGAATGACCAGCAACAAACTGTCCATTCGCATGAATGGACACAGGCAGACAGTGTTTGTTGGTAATGAGGATCACCCTGTGGCTAAACATGCCTTGGTGCACGACCAGCACATCTTGGCGCAGTGTTACACCGTCCGGGTTATCTGGATACTTCCTGCTAACACCAACCTATCTGAACTCCGGAGATGGGAACTTGCTCTTCAATATATCCTCTCTTCCCGTTATCCACCAGGCCTCAATCTCCGCTAATTTCAAATTTCCTCCACTCATACCTCACCTGTCATTCATCAACATCTTTGCCTCTGCACTTCTGCCTCGACTGACATCTCTGCCCAAACTCTTTGCCTTTAAATATGTCTGCTTGTGTCTGTATATGTGTGGATGGATATGTGTGTGTGTGCGAGTGTATACCCGTCCTTTTTTCCCCTTAAGGTAAGTCTTTCCGCTCCCGGGACTGGAATGACTCCTTACCCTCTCCCTTAAAACCCACATCCTTTCGTCTTTCCCTCTCCTTCCCTCTTTCCTGATGAGGCAACAGTTTGTTGCGAAAGCTTGAATTTTGTGTGTGTGTTTGTGTTCGTTTGTGTGTCTGTCGGCCTGCCGGCGCTTTCATTTGGTGGGTCACATCGTCTTTGTTTTTGGGTATATTTTTCCTTCGTGGAGTGTTTCCTTCTGTTATAACTATGTATATAGTTATAATGGAGGGAGGCATTCCGCGGGGGAGGGATGTACTTGGAAACAGGGATGATGTGACTTGCCGGGTGGGGGTGCTGGCGGGTCGACGGACGCACGGACGGGCACAGGCATGCACACTGAGTTCGGGCTTTCGCAACGGACTGTTGCCTCATCAGGGCCTTTCGTCTTTCCCTCTCCTTCCCTCTTTCCTGATGAGGCAACAGTTTGTTGCGAAAGCTTGAATTTTGTGTGTATGTTTGTGTTCGTTTGTGTGTCTGTCGACCTGCCAGCACTTTCATTTGGTAAGTCACATCGTCTTTGTTTTTAGGTATATATATATATATATATATATATATATATATATATATATATATATATATATATATATATTATTGAAAGAAAACACCTGATTACTCTATACATTTTTCCTTTCCAACAGAACAAGGGGGTTGGTGGTGGAGGGTAGGTGGGGGGGGGGGGGGGGGAGACATTGGAGCCTTAGGTCAGGTCATATGAAAGGATGTCCAGGGGGGGGGGGGTTTGTGGAGAGGCTAAACTAACCTATAGCTTATGGACTGATCTGACCTTATTATAACATTAGCCAACATGACCTTGTTGTCCTGTTACTGTGAACAGCTGAAATCAAGAGGAAACTACAGCCATTTTTTTCTCGAGGACATGTTTTCCCATTGTATGGTTAAACAGTGATGATATCCTCTTGGGTAAAATATTCTGGAGGTACAGTAGCCCCCTTTCAGATCTCCAGGTAAAACAAAACTGGCATTCTACAGGTCAGAGTTTTGATTGGTAGATCCCTTAATTGGGTAGGTGTGTCAGAACATTTAAAAAGAGAAATGGATAGGTTGAAATCAGATACAATGAGAATTAGTGGTGTCGTGACAGGTAGAAGAGGACTTCTAGTAAGACAGAGAAAGAAATCATAGGATAGGACATTGTTTCTGTTAAACAGAAAGGGAACATTGTAAAGGACAATTCATATGTAACAGAGACTGTATAAATACTTTTTATAAGAAGGAGAGAAAATTGTCAGAAGAGAAATTAAAACAGTACACTGACAAAGCAATACAGAGGGCATTTAGTGAATTAAAAATTAATGTCACATCCCCATCTGAAATAAGGAAGATCACCATGAGGCTAAAACATAAAAGTTTGTGTGGAACGGACAATCTCTAATAACATACAAAAAAGTGGTGGCCCTGTAATAATGTAATATTCTTAGTCAGTTACTTAATGCATCATTAACCTGGGATGTTTTCTCAGAAAGATTGAAATTTGCATTTGTAAGTCCTCTTTATACGAAGGATGGCGCCATGGATGTCAGTAACTGTCATCCAGTGTCACTCTGTAAATTATTTTCTAAAATTTTTGAGAAGTTGCTGTACATCAAGATTGTCACCTCGCTGTGTAGATGGTCACCTCCTGTGTAGTAATGGGATACTTAGCCAATCACAGTTTTGGTCATTCCACTGAGTCAGCTATTTATACATTTACTGAATATATAATAACATCTTTAAATGATAAAATATCACCAATTAGGATCTTCTGCAATTTATCAAAGGCTTTCTTTTAGTGAAGTAAAGTTTTTATGGAAACAGTAGTACTCATTTAAGAAACAGTGCAGAAAGTAACTGTAGGCTGTTTGAGTAATACAAAGAGGAATGTCACATCACCTACATGGGGAGAAACTACAATGGGAGTCCAACAAGGTTTGATCATTGGCCCATTATTGTTCTTGCTTTATGTCATTTTGTTTGAATCAGGGACAGAATTAGTCCCATTTACAGATGAAACAAGCATTTCTGTGTAGCAAAGACATACCAAGAGAGAAAATAGTAGATGATGTTTTGGCGAACATTACTGAATGATTTAACGCAAATGGGCTATCTTTAAACAGTGAAAAATGAAGTTCATCCAATTTTGGATTGTCAGAAATATCTTACTTTTTATTAACCATGTATATCAACAAGAAATAATAAACAGGATAGAAGGTTGTAAGTTCTTAGTTGTGCGCAAGCAAAAAATACTAATTTCACAAAAGAAAGTAATTAGTATTATGTGTGGAGTTCTCACATATACTTCTTGCAGATATCTATTTAAGCAGCTGGGAACTTAAGTCACAGCCTCACAGTACATTTATGCACTTATGAAATTTTTCTGGTCGACAATCCATCCAAGTCTGAGAGTGAAAGAGATATTCACGACTACAACTCCAGCAGGAAAAATTCTCTGCATTACCCTTTAGTAAATCTAACTGTGGCATAGGAAAGCGTGAAATATGCAGTTATAAAACTCTTTGACAATCTACCCATGTCTAACATAAATAGCTACAATGTAGCTATTTATGATTCTTTTCCAGAAAGGAAAGTATACCATATAAAGCTGTGGCAAGATTAGAGAGAGGAAAAAAAAGCAAGGACTTAAGGACTGAAGAAATGTGTACCGTCTTGCTTGTTTCATGTCTTTACTCGTTTTATGTATCCTATATTTAATTGTATGTCACACAAAACAGCAAGTTCTTAGCCAATAGGCAGTAAAGACTGCAAATTTTCTGAAGAGTTTTGTTCTGCCGGTTACAGATAATCCTACCCAGTGTTAATTGCAAGATTTTTTTAAAGAGGGGCAGTATGTCAAACCGGCTGACTGGGAGCAGGAGAGGCACCACAGGGCATTTTAATATTCACTGGCCTGAATATAGTTTGATGGCACCCATTACAAAATATTACACGTATGAATACCACAGAATGAAATACAGAGAAGTGTGATGGAAGAATGCTGTGTGAAGAGGCGTGGCACTGCTCTTCGGCACACAGACTAAATAACATGTCTTACGTTCCCTCGAACATATATGTTTTATCTATCAGACTCTTCAGAGAGATGTGAGCTACAAAATGAAGATATTTTTGAAAAGTCAATTTTTTAAGTATCTGGCCTCCTACCTCAAACGCTCGAGGGAGGGGGAGTGCCACTATCAAATATTGCCCCGGTTTGGAAATATCGTAGATCCGGACCTGATGCACAGAGCAGTCTTGAGTTGTAGTGGAGAGGTGGTAGTCTCCACGTGCTTATGTTTAAGTGTTTTTGCTGTTTCCTCTTCGTTAATTGCTCTCATGTCAAATGAAAACAAAACGGATTTCTGTGGCTGGGAGCAATCAAGTGAATTAATTACAGAAGGCTAAAATTTGTTATTAGTTTCAGATTTTATTTTGTTTCCACCTTTCTGACAGTCAAACGTTAATCGCCTTGCAGAACAAATGGTTCAAATGGCTCTGAGCGCTATGGGACTTAACTTCTGAGGTCATCATTCCCCGAGAACATAAAACTACTTAAACTTAACTAACCCAAGAACATCACACACATCCATGCCCGAGGCAGGATTCGAACCTGCGACTGTAGTGGTCGCGCTGTTCCAGACTGTAGCGCCTAGAACCGCTTGGCCACTCTGGCCGGCCCTTGCAGAACAGTGAAGTTATTTTTGTCAGAAAGTAACATGCGGTGCTTGGTGGAATTCGAATTTATACTTTCCTAATACGAAAATATGCAGTGTACATGTTGCTGCACATCAGACACCTTTCCAATACGTATCTTTTCCCCTGAGTTTCGTTTTCTAAAATGCCGGGAAATTCTACGCCAGTGTATAAAATCACAACCATTGAAAGTAGTGATAAGTTTTACAGTTCAAAGGGAAAGTATACTGTTATGTAACGTGTAAAAAGTGTATTTCATCTGGGAGAAAGTGTATTTTTAACCGAAAAACTCGGGAAAAATCCGGGAATTTTATTTCCTCGTCCACGTATACACCCGTATAAAGTGACTCCTTCCACCAGGGACTTTCCATTATTTTTTTGTAGTGATCTTGTATTATTTATTTAGCTATAATGCAAAGGGATAGGAAAGTAGCATTGGGCGGACCATCGAGATAATCACCAAGTGTATTATTATCTGTGCTATATTGTGAACTTTACTTGAATTTCTCACTCACCTGAAGTACAAAAAATTGTTTTACAATGGACTGAGTATTGAAACATTGCATCATAATGTGGCAGCTAAATAAAAATCAGTACAAGTAAGAATAATAATTTTGATATTCCAATCAAATACTTAATCTTTTTGGTGTCTTTCATTACTGACTCTTACATGCAAGAACATAATCAAGATTTCAGTAGCTAAGTTAATAATGGCAGCACATTTATCAGAATGGTTATTATTCTAAATCATTATTTTTAATATGAGTTAATATTTCTTGCACATAAATGATTAAGAGAGACTTTTAGTAAGAAATGCACAATTACAGTGTGTAACACCGTGTAATGTTTATTTTAATTTGTACTATACATAAAAGCAAGCCTTTCTGCAGTGCAATTTTATTTATGCACAGCTGTTATTTTGTACAGGTATTGCTCTTGTGGTTAAAGCTTGTTTGAATCTGTCACAATTGAATCTTTTAGTGTGTCACCAGCTTTTTTATCCTCTTGTGCACTTTCTTCAATCTCTTTAATTTTTCCACACAGATGTGATGGTGTTGAACGACATCATAGAACAAGCAGCAGGCCGGCAAAGCAGGGCAAGTGAACATGGAGGTATAAACTAAGTGCCTTTATTCCTGCCCCTTTTCCTTATGTGTTTCTTCATTGTATGCTGTGACATGGTTACTTATTTTGAGCTAGTGTCAGCCAGTCTTACAAAACTGGATTTCCTTTGATCATTTTGTTTTTATAGTAGAGAGGAGAGTCACAGAATTCTGAATAAAAAGTAAACTGTGCAATGCTACAAAGTAAAATTATATTACAATAGTCCCAAAAAATTACGCTTTTCTACTGAAACCGCAACATAAGAAATTGATATGAATAAACAGTTCATGAATTGTGACAGTTTTCATTTCTCAGTCATACTCATTACAATGTAGTTCTAGCATATCTAAATGATTTACACTGGTATCATTTCATACAATTGCATCTTCATTCATTACATGCCTAAAATCCATAGATTTCAGCAAATTTAATTCTAGTCATCAAGTTACTCTAAATCTTTCCCCTAATTTAACTGAAGACATGAACCACCTGTTCTAAATGAACTTTTGTGCATATCTGTTCTCCCACTGCTGCTAGGCAGACAATTTAAAATTTATTTGTTTGTACTGCAGGTATAAATAGGCAATAGACAGGCCCATACAACACAGTTTAGGAAAGTAGTTAATTTATGGTTCAATAATATTGCCATGTCACAGCAGGACTGCTCTGTAGGATGAATGTGAGTAGAGTAGTTAGAGGAATGATCTTCCAGGCCATCGCTCAGTTCTTTTCTATATTTTAAAGTATTTTCATGAGGGTAGTGCAATATTATTTTTGTTACATTTTAAGGGTAGATGATCATTGTAGTGTATAAATAAGAAAAGTAGATGATCATTGTAATGTAGAAATGATTAAATATTTCTACATTGACCATATTCTGGAATTAAAGGAGAAAATTAGTTAACCTGCTTGTATCATTTAGTGTTTTGCATGTGTTAGTGCATTATCCCATGTTTAGTGTTATGTGGTACATGTAACTATAGTTAGACATACTTGTGTTATAAGAAGCTAGTCACTGTGTTAGTTTAGTTATAAGCACATATCGCTCTTGTCAGTCATGCACTTACTTTCTCAACAGCGCATGTACATTGTGCAGTGATGCTGAGGATCTTATAAAATACACTTAAACATAACAATATAATCCATGATGAAAATAGTTTTATACTGGTATTTTACAACTGAGTACTTGCTGTAATGCTAAATACATAAATTTAGCTGGAAAAAAAGTTAAATGCATTGGCATATAATACATTACCAATACCTGTCTCCCCCCCCCCCCCCCCCCCTTTTTTATGGAATAATTGGAGAGCTGCCTTTCTATGTAGTTTTCAAGTTCCTTTTTGTATCAGTATGGTTAGCTCCTTGCTTACAAATATTGCATGAAAATCATTGCTCTTTTAATCAGGCAGATAAATTTATTGTATGTTTTCAAAAATAATGTGGTTCATGGTGTGGGTTCCTGTAGTCATGTCCTAGTTCATGAACCATGGGCAACGTATGAGTGGCCAAGTAAGTGGTCCCGACAGTCGGGATACCGGTTACTTCGGAATAAGGCTGGGCATCTCGGACATATTCTGAGTCGTGGTCACCTTTGTGCTCATATGGCAAAGGCTACCAAATCCACCGGTTAGTCCCTCAGCCGTTAGGGGTAAAACCCAATGGGACTCGGGGCAAGTAAGGCTAGCAACCTGCTTCCCTGGTACTTTAAATATGATGCTGGCAACAATCAGAGCAAAATGCCTCGGACCTTTGGAGGTGACGGAGTCCCACCTCTAACTGACAAATCAGGGACTCCTAAGATACGACTTGGCAAACAAATGGTAATGAGATGGGGAGCTATTAATATCAATGGGGGCTACTCTGGGAAGAAGGTAGAGCTGGCAGAGGCTGCAAGTAAGATGGGGCTGGACGTTTTAGCTGTTAGTGACATTCGGGTAAGGGGTGAGAAAGAAGAGGAAGTGGGAGAATACAAGGTCTACCTGTCAGGAGTCAAAGCAGGAATAGCACAATGGGGTGTAGGGCTTTACATCAGGAAAGAAATGGAACCCAGCGTAGTTGCAATAAGGTATGTAAACGAACGACTGATGTGGATAGATTTGACAGTGTCTAGCAAGAAAATTAGGATTGTGTCAGTATATTCGCATTGTGAAGGGACAGATCAAGATAAGATGGATAGTTTTTATGAGGCACTCAGTGATGTAGTTGTTAGAGTAAAGGACAAGGACAGTGTTCTGCTCATGGGTGATTTTAACGCCAGGATTGGAAATCGAACAGAATGGTATGAAAAGGTTATGGGTAAATTTGGAGAGGATATGGAGGCCAACATCGAGTATAGATTTAAGTGTCAGGAAGTCATTTCTGAAAGTATTTGTATGGAGTGTAGCCATGTATGGAAGTGAAACATGGACGGTAAATAGTTTGGACAAGAAGAGAATAGAAGCTTTTGAAATGTGGTGCTACAGAAGAATGCTGAAGATTAGATGGGTGGATCACATAACTAATGAGGAAGTATTGAATAGGATTGGGGAGAAGAGAAGTTTGTGGCACAACTTGACCAGAAGAAGGGATCGGTTGGTAGGACATGTTCTGAGGCATCAAGGGATCACCAATTTAGTATTGGAGGGCAGTGTGGAGGGTAAAAATCATAGGGGGAGACCAAGAGATGAATACACTAAGCAGATTCAGAAGGATGTAGGTTGCAGTAGGTACTGGGAGATGAAGAAGCTTGCACAGGATAGAGTAGCATGGAGAGCTGCATCAAACCAGTCTCAGGACTGAAGACCACAACAACAATGGAGGCCAACAGGAACGGGAAACAACTCTTGGATTTCTGTGCCAGTATGGGCTTAGTAATCACAAACTCCGTTTTTAAACATAAGAACATTCACCGGTATACTTGGGAAGGCAGGGGAACCAGATCTGTCATTGACTATATAATAACAGATCAGGAATTCAGGAAGGCTGTGAGGGACACACGTGTATTCAGGGGATTCTTTGATGACACTGATCATTATTTAATCTGCAGTGAAATTGGGATTGTGAGGCCGAAAGTGCAGGAGGTCAGGTCCATATGTAGGAGGATAAGAGTGGAGAAACTTCAGGATAAGGAAATCAGGCACAAGTACATAACAGCGATCTCAGAAAGGTACCAGTTAGTTGAAAGTAGTCAATTACAGTCATTGGAAAAGGAGTGGACAAGGTACAGGGACACAGTACTAGAAGTGGCTAAAGAATGTCTTGGAACAGTAGTGTGTAAAAGTAGGATGAAGCAAACAGCTTGGTGGAATGATACAGTCAAGGCAGCCTGTAAAAGGAAAGAGAAGGCGTATCAAAAATGGCTACATACCAGAACCCAGGTAGACAGAGAAAGTTATGTTGAAGAAAGAAACAAAGCCAAACAGATAATTGCAGCATCCAAGAAGAAATCGTGGGAAGACTTTGGAAACAGGTTGGAGACTATGGGTCAAGCTGCTGGAAAACCATTCTGGAGTGTAATTAGCAGTCTTCGAAAGGGAGGTAAGAAGGAAATGACAAGTATTTTGGACAGGTCAGGAAAACTGCTAGTGAATCCTGTGGATGCCTTGGGCAGATGGAGGGAATATTTTGAAGAGTTGCTCAATGTAGGTGAAAATGCGATCAGTAATGTTTCAGATTTCGAGGTAGAATGGGATAGGAATGATGATGGAAACAGGATCACATTTGAGGAAGTGGAAAAAATGGTCAATAGATTGCAGTGCAATAAAGCGGCTGGGGTGGATGAAATTAAGTCGGAACTCATCAAATACAGTGGAATGTCAGGTCTTAAATGGCTACACAGGATAATTGAAATGGCCTGGGAGTCGGGACAGGTTCCATCAGACTGGACAAAAGCAGTAATCACACCAATCTTTAAACATGGAAACAGAAAAGATTGTAACAACTACAGAGGTATCTCTTTAATCAGTGTTGTGGGTAAAATCTTCTCAGCTATTGTTGAAAGGAAAGTGCGAGTATTAGTTGAGGACCAATTGGATGAAAATCAGTGTGGGTTTAGGCCTCTTAGAGGTTGTCAGGACCAGATCTTTAGCTTACGGCAAATAATGGAGAAGTGTTATGAGTGGAACAGGGAATTGTATCTATGCTTTATAGATCTAGAAAAGGCATATGACCGAGTTCCTAGGAGGAAGTTATTGTCTGTTCTACAAGATTATGGAATAGGAGGCAAACTTTTGCAAGCAGTTAAAGGTCTTTACATGGATAGTCAGGCAGCAGTTAGAGTTGACGGTAAATTGAGTTCATGGTTCAGAGTAGTTTCAGGGGTAAGACAAGGCTGCAACCTGTCTCCACTGTTGTTCATATTATTTATGGATCATATGTTGAAAACAATAGACTGGCTGGGTGAGATTAAGATATGTGAACACAAAATAAGCAGTCTTGCATATGCGGATGACTTAGTTGTGATGGCAGATTCGATTGAAAGTTTGCAAAGTAATATTTCAGAGCTAGATCCGATATGTAAGGACTATGGTATGAAGATTAGCATCTCCAAAACGAAAGTAATGTCAGTGGGAAAGAAATATAAACGGATGGAGTGCCAAATAGGAGGAACAAAGTTAGAACAGGTGGACGGTTTTAAGTACTTAGGATGCATATTCTCACAGGATGGCAACATAGTAAAAGAACTGGAAGCAAGGTGTAGCAAAGCTAATGCAGTGAGCGCTCAGCTACGATCTACTCTCTTCTGCAAGAAGGAAGTCAGCACCAAGACTAAGTTATCTGTGCACCGTTCAATCTTTCGACCAACTTTGTTGTATGGGAGCGAAAGCTGGGTGGATTCAGGCTACCTTATCAACAAGGTTGAGGTTACGGATATGAAAGTAGCTAGGATTATTGCAGGTACTAGTAGATGGGAACAATGGCAAGAGGGTGTCCACAATGAAGAAATCAAAGAAAAACTGGGAATGAACTCTATAGATGTAGCAGTCAGGGCGAACAGGCTTAGATGGTGGGGTCATGTTACACGCATGGGAGAAGCAAGGTTACCCAAGAGACTCATGGATTCAGCAGTAGAGGGTAGGAGGAGTCGGGGCAGACCGAGGAGAAGGTACCTGGATTCGGTTAAGAATGATTTTGAAGTAATAGGTTTAACATCAGAAGAGGCACCAAAGTTAGCACTGAATAGGGGATCATGGAGGAACTGTATAAGGGGGGCTATGCTCCAGACTGAACGCTGAAAGGCATAATCAGTCTTAAATGATGATGATGATGATGATATGATTCAAAAATAAAGATTCCATAATTTTAACATTCAGAATATGAACCAAAATTTCAAATTTTACAAACTGGATCTTTCTTTGTTGGGAATTATGTATGGAAATGGAGATGTAATAGATGTTTATAAATGAAAGGCTGTGCATAACACTGGATGAGCTGTTGAGAGCACTAGAACAGCATGAGTATTGTGTGAATGGAAATGAGCGTTTGGCATCATTGGCCTGGAGGCCCCTTACGGGGCAGGTCCGGCCGCCTTGGTGCAGGTCTTATTACATTTGACGCCACATTGGGCGACCTGCGTGTCAGATGGGGATGAAATGATGATGAAGACAACACAACACCCAGTCCCTGAGTGGAGAAAATCCCCAACCCAGCCGGGAATAGAACCTGGGCCTGTGGGACAGCAATCTGTCACACTGACTACTCAGCTATTGGGGCGGACATTGTGGGAATAGGAAGAAATGAATACAAACAGTGAAGTGAAACAGAGTAGATTCTGAAGTTAGGTAATTAAAAACATGTTGTATAAAGCAGGCTTTGAGAATACCATCAATGAGTGAATTCAGTGCAAACTGAATTCACATAAGAGTGAAGAAATATAATTAACTGAAATAGGTGATCAATAAAAACAGAGTGATATTTCATTCAATATTCAGATTATACTAAATAAAAATAAAACAGTTGCACAAATTAAATAAGCATGTGTAAAGTACTTAGGCACCAGCTAATAAATATGTGCAAAATTTCAAGTTTCTGAACTTAAAGTTTTCTTCTCTGTACAATAAGTAGAAAGAAATGGAAGTATAAAATGGTCCTGTAAGAAAATAAAACAATCTGAGTGTGTTTAAAAATCTAAATGAATAATGGAGTGTATGGACCAAAATGTAATTCTGAGAATTTATGAGATTTTATTGGTGACCATACTGTTGCCAACTACCAGAAATAATGAGTAAAAATAAAAAACTGATTCAGTCATCAGTAAGTGAAAAGGGATAAGCATACATAAACTGCAGTGATGGGAGACAACAGCTGTCCCCCCCCCCCCCCCCCCTCTCTCTCTCTCTCTCTCTCTCTCTCTCTCTCTCTCTCTCTCTCTCTCTCTCTCTCTCTCACACACACACACACACACAGTTCTTTGACTTTATGCATATAGAAGATAAGCAGTGGTATGCAAGCAATGGATTTTGCCTGCTGGGAGTGAGAAAGACCGACAGAACAAAGGGGTGCAGAACAGTGGGAAGAAGGCGTTAATAAAATAATGGTTTGTTGTGATATTGGGGGTGTGAGAGAGTTAGCAGAAGGGGAATCCAATGTAGATATTGGGGAGGGAGGAGGGATTAGGGTGACAATTGACAAGAGAGGAAAGGAAGGAAATGGGAAACAGACAGCAGTAGGTTGGTGCATAAGTTTGTAGTGTTTTTGTTTTGCATATTGGTATTCTGGTTGCTATTGGTTTATTTATCAGTCATCATTTTCTGTTTGTAATAAATTATTGCTATTTGAGTGTACATGTTGTTTATTTTGCCATTTGGAGATAGTGAGTGGTACTGCAGACACTAGGAAATGGAATGCCAAGAGGAGAACTTGGAACATTCCAGACATATTTTTCTGTGTGAGTTCATTAGAGGAGTGATAACAGTGGAGGCAGCCAGAAACATCTGTGCTATGTATGAGAATAATGCCATTAGGCAGAGCATGGCAAGGAAATGGTTTTCTTGTTTTAAGGAGGACTGTTTTGACATTACTGACTCTCTACATTCAGGAAGACTTCTGGGTCTGATGAAAGTCACTTAAATGCAGTACTCTAAATGGGAATGTGCTCCAAACATGGCTCGATGAGTTACTCGCCTCAAAATCAAGTGATTTCTACAATTGCAGAATCGAAAAGTTACCTCAGAACTGGCATATTGTTGTAAATAGTGAAGGAGAATATATTATTGCTGACTTAAGTCTCTGTTATATGTGTCTGTTGCATTTTTTAAATTTATGGAAAAATGCTACAAACTTTTGTGCCAGACCAATATATTGTCAAGTTTCTGCAGCTTTCTTTTAATTCTGTTTCATATTGCACCCCTCGACAAGTATTAACTCTTCAGTATGTTGCTGCTATTGAAAGTACTGTTACTTTTCTGTGGTTATAATTTTGCATGTTACCACATGTAAATGTTATTCTAAATGCCAATTTTTTTTTAGTAAAATTCCTTGTTGATTTCCAAGTATCCTATTTCTGTAGCTGTTTGTCTTCTAGTAAGTAATTGTATCTGGATCTATATGAGTTGTAGGAGAGGCATAAAACTTGTTCTGCAACAGAAAAAATTGTGTTATCTTTGTAGACAATCTTTTGATGACTGTTTCTTCCTAATTAAATTTCAGCAGCCATGTCAATTAAGAAAACTGAATGGTATAGAGAATGAGACTTTACGATTAGTTTAGTCTACTTTGCCAGTGAGATCTATAAGTTGGATTACAAGTTAAGTAACGAGTACGGATGAGCACCTTATACAGTAGTGTTGTCACATGGATGTTAGTTGTGGATGGTTGACAACAGGGAAAGGGAGAGGAACTAATGTCAGCATCACACTGGTTTAGCTTGTAACACAGTGTTTCCCAGGAGGAATGATCAATATTTAGCAACATGAAAGGAATGAAAGCAAAAAAGCCTAGTAAACACAGGCTCTAAAATCCATACCTTAAGAATTATGAACACTTCTTCATCTTTGATACTGTGTAAGAAATTTCTTGTACTGCAACCTCTTTGCTTCTCGTATTTTGGGAGGAGGTAATATGGACCAAAATAAAAAAGAATTGACTGGTAAACATCGGCTCTAAAATGCATACCTTAAGAGCTATGAGCACTTCTTCTGTAGAAAAAAATGTTTCACACTACAAAAAATGAACAAGTGCTCATAGATTTTACTCATGTTCACAGGACATTTTTTTCATGTTTGGGTCCATACCACCACCTCTCAGAATATGAAAAGCAAAGAGCTTGCAGTAGAAGAGGTTTGTTTCACAGTATTGAAAATGAAGACGTGCTCACAGCTCTTAAGTTCTGTATTCTGGAGCCAGTGTTTAGCAGACTTTTTGTTTTGAATGATTGTTCCTGTCATATCTCTTAATACTGACCGATTCTCCTGTGACAGTATCACAAATTGTCATTATAGGCTATGAGTGAAGAAGACTTTTGCCATAGTGAAGAAGCTGTTATATTTATTTCCAAAACAGGAAAAAAAACAGTTTCCATAAAATGGCATATAGGTTCAGTGAATGGAAAAAAATAATGCTGCATGTGAGTGAGTAGATCACTTTAATAGGACATTCAACTCAAGGAGCTCATCAGCGTGTTTGAAAATCATTAAGTGTTAATTGATGAGTGGTTACATGAGAACCAACTTGCAGAATACCATGAAAATATTAGATTATTATTGAGCTATTTTAGTCCTCATACCCATTCCTACCCAAGTATTTAAAAGTCTGCTTATGAACACTGTAATAATCTGTCAAAATGAATTTGAATTCAGTTGCAAAAATTGATGGTTTCAGTGTTTTCCTGTTTAGCATTGAGGCTGAATATGTGCAGTATTTTGTGAAACACATGATATATGTGCAGATAGATCTAGTGTTGGTATCAGGTTGGAGTGAAATAGGTAAAATTTGTTTGCTTAGAGTTAACATTATATTCCAGGAAATGCTTAAAAGTAGCAATTATGAGGCATTCAGATTAGTTAGGGTGTTGTGACTCATTGAGCAAGTAGCAAGTGAATATAAATCCGATTTGAAAGAATGTAGGGTAAACCACCCAGTTATTGGCAGTTTAAGAACATATTTGTAGGATAAATTATATATCTTCAACTCATACCTTGCTTGAAGTATAATTTTAACCAAAACATACTCTAATATTAAAGTAACATTGTTCTACAACTACAAAAGTTTTATACTTTATTTTCCACATGAAAAAGTTGCTTAAAAATATGCAAAATTGTACCAGTTATTGGCACAGTTTTCCAGTTGTTGGCATCCACATTATACCAGTCATTGGCATTCACAATTTGTATCAACATTACGTATTATTATTAATTTTATTACAATTCACAATTTGTATCAACATTACTTATTATTATTACTATTATTACTCACAACTAGCTATCACAAGCTGTTCATAATACTTGGTACTGCAGTAGAAGGTAAAATGTAAGAAAATTAAGAAAAATGAAAAAAACAGCTTAATTCAGTTACATTACATAACACTGTCTACAAATACAACTATGAATTACAGAAACACCAAATTGAGTTTGTTCTCTGTCCCTTCCTTTGTGTGAGTACTATTTCTAAAGAACTGCTTTGTATAGGCCTTTGTGTGATGCAAGATGTAAGAATTTATTCCACTGATTCAGAGAAATCACTGTCATCATGAAAATCATCAGTATTGTCACTATCATTTACCAAGCAACAATTATGGCATAAAAAAGATCATCTGGATCATATGGGGTATGTATTTGATGCCCACTGGAGATACATGTAGAGTGGAAAAGTTTTTTTACTGCCATTACATTCATATACCTTCTTGGAAGAAACACTTCTTGTATATTTGAAGCATGTTCCATGACACTCTTTTTCTTTATTCTGCATGCAACCGCGTATAGAAGCTGGAGCATTCTCAACCTCTGAATGCTTAGCTTGGGATGTCAGCTCTGTCACAATGCTGGTATCTCTCTTCATGTTCTTCTTCTTCTTAATTTGTTCAGTACCTTGTTTTTGCATTTTCTTCTCTTCTCTTTCCTGCATTTGTTTTTCTTTCTGTTTCATGGCGTCCTTGTTCATTTTTACCTTTTCCTCATGCAGGTCATTCCACTTTCTTGAGGTTAAAACAAATGGTCTCATTCCACTTGACACTTTCCTTTCCTTTTTGGCATTTCTGGCCACAGAAGCACTTCTTTTATGCATTTGGTTGGAGTTTTAATTACTATAGGCATAGGCCTGTCTTCTGTGTCATCTCTTGCTGATGAATTCTGGCTAGCTTTTTTACTTGCAGAATGTTGTGGATTTGAAATGTTCAGATTTTCATTGGAAAGGGACACGTTGGCATCCTGGCGTGATTTCAGCAACTTCCTGTTCCTCTTTTTTGGTTTTCATTTTGATAACATTCCCATAGCCGATATAGAAGAAAGAAATTTTCTCCATGAGCATTTTTTATTACATTCTGTATAGTCTCAAATTCAGTTATTTTCTCTTTATAGGTGAAAAATTTCTGAAAATTTAATCTATCAAGTTTTAGAGACTTAGTTTTTTAGCGCTGTCTTCAACATGAGCAAAGCTCTGGAAACATGCTGAATATTTTTCAGTAAGAATTTTATATATGAGTGGGTATTTGGTGTATATGAAATTCTTGCAGTTCATGCAGCAGAATATTTCTCTGCAAAGTAATGAAATGGGAGAAGCTTTCAGTGTAGAGAGTACAATGCTGGGACACATTGCATTCAGATGGCATTCAGATGGCAATATGACAAGATGAGGGGTGTGAAAAAACACATCTTTAGACAGTTTGGATAGTTTGCTCATGTTGAAGATGGCACTAAAAAACTAAGTCTCAAAAACTTGATGGATTAAATTTTCAGAAATTTTTCACCTATAAATTTATTTCAGTAATGCACTTGTGGCAACCAAATGGACCACTCTTCTGTCATCAGATTAATTTACAATGTACAGTCTGCTGTTTTGAGATGTATTAGTTTCTCCATCCAATAACTGGTAGTGTTCTATTGCTAATATACAAAAAATGTACTGTCATGAAGTTGATCTTCTCTCGAGTCAACACAGTTACTTTTAACTTCATAAATTCCTACAGTTCCTTAACATTCATGATCCACATCCATAAGATTCACATTTGTGCATAGGTATCTGCAAGAGGGTTGGAAGAGTTGGGGGGCAAGAAGGAACCAGTTACCCCTTCCTGGAATCTGTGTTAAACCTTAGCGGAGAATTCTCTCCAATTCTTAGCAAACATTGTCTGTGATTACATTAAACTACAAATTTAAAATTGCATGCCATGGTGCGAAATACTTAAACTTTAGCAACAATTGTACACCTTGGGTTTTCTTAGTTGCCACTCTATTTACAGGAAATCCTGCCAATTCCTACTTGTGGCTCTGGTTTCTTCATTGATTTGCAACCAAGATGGACACAAAATGTTTACAGAAATGTGTCAAAATAGTGTCTTAAAACTTTTTCTGCCACTTTTTCGTTCAGCCAATGTCAAGCTTCAGAAATGAACCGATCTAACACCTTGGTGCATGGATTCTGTAAGCCAATTCCCAGCATATAAACATGGCAGCAGTATCAGTGCTAGTCATTCCTTCTCAGTTCCCATAAGGATGTCTCCTCCTCCTGCTCATGCACCATGGAAACACAGCAGTACTTTACCATTTGTCTGTGGAAAAGAAAACCCATGATGGCTTGCTTATTTTGCATTCAATTTTACATGACAGAGCTGTTTTAACACACTCAGAAGGACACAGCCATGCTATGTTGTAGATGTGTACATTTATACTTAGTCCTAAACAAATCAACCAAAAAAGAAAATACAATTTTCTGCATTAGAAAAAGGGGGGCATAAGAAATTTTGAGTCGAAGCAATGTGCTCTCCAGGACTGGGATCTTCTCAAAGTCTATGGGTGCAACACAAGATCACATGTAGTCACAGAGCAATGAATTTTGCATACCAGTTAGCATGCTACACAGTAATGTGACAAACTGGAGAAACAAAAATAACCTTGTTGACTGCAGTCCTAGAATGCTAAAAGTTGATTCTATTTTCCAATTGAGGATTGTTTTGGGAGGTTTCCCACTTTCATCTAGTTGTATTTTGGTCCTGTGCAATATTTTACCTAGTAGTCAACCTCCTAAGAAATGTAGCATTCAAAACGCATTTGTTCAACATAATTTATGCCAGTCAACATTAAAAAATACAAATCATGAAAATAATGCAAAAAAGCCATTAACATGAACTGTTGTTAAGTTTTACAAACAAATAAAGTGTTATAGATGGCATGGTCTGCAACTGCATCTACATACATACTCCCCAAGGCAGCATATGGTGCTTGATGTAGGGTACCTTGTAGCACTGTTAGTTATTCCCTTTCATGTTCCACTTGCAAAAGGGTTGAGGGAAAAATGGACTGTCTATATGCTTCTGTATGAACTGTAATATCTTTTATTGTGTCTTCATGGTCCGTGCATGAGATGTGTTGGTGGCAGTAGAATTGTTCTGCAGAAAGACGCAAATGTTAGTTCTCTAAACTTTCTCAATAGTGTCTCATGAAAAGAATGTTGCCTTCCTTACAGAGAGCCCCTTTTGTGTTCATGGAGCTTTTCCATAATACTTGTGTCTTGATGGAACCCACTGGCTATAAATTAAATCCTGTGTCTCTGAATAACTTTTTTTTTCACTAGTTCAAGAGGTATTAATCTTGTCATTTTTGTGGGTATTCAGCTGGACTTTCTCAACCTTTCATACTTTTTTTTCTTCTTTACTATTTCAGATTTTTAATTTTCAGTTTCAATCTAACATGATGAGAGTATGAATTAATTATTTTTGTGAATGTTGTGTAGTTTTAGTTCATAATTTGTTATATGCCCTGGATTTAATCAAATCAGGATGTAACTTCAAATCATTGAATCAAAAAAGTGGCATACATGTTCTAATTAATACCATAAAAAAGTACTTTGCCTATGCTATTGAAATACTCTTACCATTTAGGTATCAAAGTAATCTATCTTAAAAATACTGGGTAAATAGTTATCTATCTTTTGAGAGACAGTAACTTTTGTGTGCTTTCTTGCAAATATAGGTTTTGGGGCACAACATGTTTTCAGGCTTAGAGAATCAGTTGTATCAAAACTGGCAGTTTTGAATCTTGCTCCCTCTTGGAAAAATTTCTGCCGATACCTATGTCTTTGTGCATCTCTCCTTGTAAAATTCAACCACACACATTCTGGTACTTACTACTTTTTCTTTCCTCCAATTTGCACAAGTATGTCACAGTTTCATGGGAGATTTTTTTTTGGGAAACAGTTTTTGGTTTATTGTTGTATTAGCCTCCCATAATAGTACTGGCAACCATGTAAATTATTAAAGCTCCTGTTCAGTTGTACTGGAGTGTCTTTGGTAGTGCTCCTTACATACATTTGTGTGACTCCTGGCTTGGTCCAACCTTTCAAGTTGACGCCACCTGGACAGCTTGCATGTGAGGAATATTAACTACATATGATGAAACCTTTAAATGAAGATCCTTTGACCAGTAAGTGGTGATGAAAGTACCTAGTTACCAGATGATACTTGGAAAAATGGCTTGATGTTTGCAAAGGACAAATATATGTATTGGAAATTATTGAAAGAAAATAAATTAAACAGTATATCAAAACTGTCTAACTGTCATTTATAAATTTATTTAGTATTGGATCCAGCATTTTCATGCTGTGCCTCATAGCTATATTTGTTTACTTGTGTATGTACAGATGATATTATGAAAGAAATTTTGGTTTCTTTGTGACTTTATGTCTTATCATTTGACTTTACTTTTTCATGTTGTTATGATACAAGAGACATTCTTGAAGTAATAATTTCCCTCTGATTTTTTTGTCAGCAGCTGATGATGATGATGATGAAGGTCCTACAGTGAAAGAAAAAATTCTTGCGTTCTGTATTCGTTGCATTGATATCTTCTGTGTATGGGACTGCTGTTGGTTGTGGTTAAAATTCCAAGAATATGTTGCACTCATAGTGTTTGATCCTTTTGTTGAACTCTTCATTACATTGTGCATCGTTGTCAACACACTTTTCATGGCTCTTGATCATCATGACATGAACAAGGACATGGAAAAAGCATTGAAAAGTGGAAATTATGTAAGTCTTAAGAGTATGATTATAATAATAATAATTATTATTATTATTAGCTAATTGATGTGACATATCTATATTGTTGATAAGAAAAATATATCTTACTTTGTATCACTATTTTTCTGTTATTTTTTGAAATTATTTTCATAGTAAAATTTCTGAATGATATATTACTTGTTAAATATAATAACTTAAAATAAATGCTTGCAGTTCTTCACAGCAACTTTTGCAATTGAAGCAACTTTAAAACTAATTGCCATGAGTCCAAAATATTATTTTCAAGAAGGCTGGAATATTTTTGATTTTATTATTGTGGCTCTGTCTTTATTGGAACTGGGACTTGAAGGAGTTCAAGGCCTGTCAGTGCTCAGGTCATTTCGACTGGTGAGTAAATTGTATGAGATTTAGAATATTGACCACTTGCTGGATGTGTTCAGTATCTTTTTAAATCTGGAAGCTGAAATATTTATTTTGTTACAGCTGAGAGTTTTCAAGCTTGCAAAATCGTGGCCAACTCTGAATTTGCTAATTTCTATAATGGGTAGAACTGTTGGTGCCTTAGGAAATTTGACCTTTGTGTTATGTATAATTATATTCATATTTGCTGTTATGGGTATGCAGTTATTTGGTAAGAACTATACAGGTATGTGAAATCATCTTTATTTTGTTGGTGCATAGATTTTATTCGTGAACTATTAATTATTACATTGATTACTAGATCATGTCATCATTTCTTTTTGTTGTTTATGTAAGTGTTATGTTAGAAATTTTACAAACTTCTACAAGAATTAAACAGAAATTAATAAAATGTCCAAGCTTAAAAAGATAAATGATTTTTAACTAATAGAAGGACTAAAGGTTAATGTAATGAAGGCACTGAACAATTGAGAGGAAAACAATGTGCTTAAAGTCATCACGAACATTTCTGACATTGTCCTTCCGTGGAGCTAACAGACTAAAATGGTATTAACCACATTTGTACCAAAAGTTAGAAAACTACCTACATGTAGTGCTGGTCAAAATATCAGGGATTTAAGAAATTTTTATCACTGCTACTTAGCTACCTAATTAGTGGAAGATTTACTGCAGAACCAGCCCATGCACTATTGTCAAGGTTACATTTACAAATCAATTCATAATTTCTTTTGAAATGATTAACAAATATAAAGAAAGATGTGCTGACTGTTACTTTCAGTAGGTAAACTGTTCAAAGCTGATGAGGAAATTCATGAGCTGGAAAAACAAGGAGAAGGAGGAAAGAGAAGTTGAGTAAGAAGTAATCATTTGTATGCATCTCTATATCACTTGACCTCATGGGTCCTTGTTAAAGTGGCTCCTGAGTAGTATACATATTCCTCTATAATTTCTTTCGAGCAGCGACCTCTGATTCTCTTTCAGTCATAAGAAATATTATATATAACTAATTACAAAATTTATTGCTTAGCAGTGTTCTAGTCTTGATGTCAGTGCTCTGTCACGTACGTGAATGAGCTTTTCAAAACCTGTAGATGGATGTAGTTTCAGACATCCAGTTATAATTCTACATGAATCATTTAATGTAATATCAACCTGATGTATATGTGCTGACTGGTACCACACAGGACCAGCATACTCACCTGCTGAAAACACAAGAGCAGGGCTCTTGTTCTCATTGTTCAAGGATGTGCACCTCAGTTAGCCCCTGTCAATTTGCAAAGAATGTTGTTTCGAATGACAAGGTGGTCAGGTAGTGTATTCTGTGTCCTACAGTACAGCTTAAGGTTGCACTGAAATATTCTAGGAAAACTAATGCTGCAGCTCACATCCACTTTAATTTTGAGTTTGGTTGCTTCATCCTTGTTTCTCAGTTGAAAAGTGGAACACATACATTTGGGAGGATTGTTATGAGCTGATTCTTTTTATTACATTGAAATAGGGTATTCAGGGTAACAGAGTGGACTTGTTCCACTTCTTTAAATTTTGCAGTCTGTACTGTCAGATGTAAGTAACCAGCACACATATATAATTCTCTTTATAAGGTTGGTCTTTAGCAGAAATGTTCAAAAAAATTGATGACAGGATGCTGCCCTGGAAGATACTATGTGTTGTCTGCTTACTAAGGCCTACCACAAAGCTATAACCAACAGTAATTTTATAAAATTTGCAGAGCAGAGTCTGATGGTGTAATTTGTTGTATGTAACTGATAAAACAACGAAAAAGACTCCTACCATATTTTTGCTTTCAATTTGAGCTTTGAAGTGCTGGTTCAAACTCTGTATTTGTGATGTATAGTACTTTCCTGGCCTTAACTCTGTCTGATGTGGTATAAGAAGTGTATAAATTTTAGAAACCGTCCCAGCCCATACCATCCTCTCTTACAATCTATACAGATGACAAAGCAATGAAATTGGTCTGCAGCTCTTGAGATCACTTTTGCCTATCTTTGATTTTTAGAAAGACAATAATTTTCACGTGTAACTTTATTGTGTTGTATCATTATTAGTCACCAGGCATTTGCTACTGATCAACAAAATATTTCAGTCAAATGACTGACAGCCTCAGAGGCACCATCAATAGTTGTTGTTTGTGTACCCAAACATAAGGAAAACAATGTAAAACATATATTTTGATTTGATGTTTGCTTTGACATTTAAATTGATAGGTAACATTGACTGATTGGTACACTGAAGTTTAGTGTACGAATGAGCAACTTGACTGTCAGTGACTATGTCATACTGTTCATTTTAAGTTGTTGATTATGTTGTGACTTTTGGACTAACAAATGTAGCACTTTCATATTGTCCATGGGGCCATGGTACAATTCCAGGAGCTATTGATCAATTCTGGGAGCGGTGTAGATAGTCAGTGGTAATCCACTGCCCAGAGATCTTTTCACGTAAATGGTTGATGATGGGTTTTTACCTATGGGTATCTATTAAATGTAGTACTGTAGAGCTCAAGCAAGATAACTTGGCCCCTGCACAGAAATGCATTCTTGTTCTGATTGCTAGATGAGTTTATCCCTGAAAGGGGCAGACACTCAATTTGCTGATGGCCCATTACGTATAAAACATTCTCTGCCTGCTTAGGCATAGGCAGAGCTACTCCGCAAGAATGGAGGCTTACAAATGCTGGATGCTCTGCAATCTTTCTCATATGAATTTAAAGAAACCAGTCAATAAAAAAATAAATAAATAGAAATTTTTTCTTTCAGATCTCATAGCCTTATTTGTCAGCTTCATCTGTCATTTCATTACTCACCATAGTTATTGTGATATTTCACCATTAAATAAACTATTGTCTGGAATTTTAATAGTTTGTAATGAAAAATTGAGAGTGCTATGAGTTTGTGTTTTGTGCATGTTAAGTCATATTTCTGTGTGTGTGAAATGTAGGTAACATAGTGAATTTTTCTTTAAACTTGAGATGAGATCTATAACTATCTCACATCTTGAGGAAATGGATTTGAATTTAATGGACTCATTTCTGCCCACACATACATGAAATAGAGTGAAGTGAAATATTAGTAACATCCCTCATATCTCATAAAATGGCTTGAGACACCAAAACTAGTTTCTGGCAAATGATAGCATACGAAGCAGTGACTGTTTTGATATGTATCTATTAATATATAAAAGGAACTACAGATTTTTTCAAAGAAATAATGTAATTATTTTAAGGGCCACTGACAGCTGGTGAAATGAGAATTAGTTTGGGTTTGCAACAACATAAGTGAAGAAATTATACTTTTAGGTTTATACCAGGAATTACCTTTTTCATAACCTATTGACCTGATATGTCCTGAAATATTTGTTTAATACCAGGCATGTCAGGATTCTGCCACAATTGCAACCCCATTAGCATATTAGTTAGGTGAAAAATTGTGAAAACCCCACTATATTTTGGTAGAAGAAGCTAATTTTAACATGGCAAGAAGAAAAAGAAACGAAGGTTCACAATTCAGGCAAAAATGAATCGCTCCTTCTGTTGCAGTTTCACCATAATCCTGTAACTCATTGTGTTTACAGTAATAAACAGTTGACTTGTTGAATTATTGGTTGTACTGACATTACCTCTTAATATGATCGTTTGCAAACTCGCTAGCTGTAGCTTAGAAATTCTGTGAGAAAGGCATTTGTATGAAAGCTTCAGCTGTAGAACTACACCGTCCTACTATGCTGTTCTGTCACTAGGGAACTCCCACCATTACCATCTTCCCCATCCTTGTTGCACCATCTGTGCAGTGAGGCACCAAGTAATTTTGTAGGTGCACTCTACTATCAGGGTTTAATATGATTTTGTGAACATGAATAGACCCTGAACTCTGGGAAACTGATTGTGGATATTATATCATGATAATTCACTGGTTCATACATCAGTTTTGTTTTTTGTGTGAAACATCATACCATGGGTTACACCCCACCCACACTTTCTTCTGACTTGGCCCCAAAATATATCTCTGTGAGCTCCAAACTAACAACCATAATGAAAGGACATTGTTTTCTAAGTGTAGAAAAGGTGCAATGAAGTTTTGTGGGAGAATTTCACATCATTTTAAAGAATATATTCCAACAATTGCAGAAGGTTTTAAACTATTGTGATCAACTTTTGAATAATTCAAAATGCAGTTGAAAACAGAAATGTGTACTCATCTTAAGTAATAGATGTTAATCATCAATCTTAAAATGTAACTCTAATGTTATTGTCTTGGTGTCCAAATGAATGATGCAGATTTTGAAGTCTATCATAAACACATATGTTGATCCTTATTACCTAATTCTGGATTGTATGATTGCTTACAAGTCATTGTTTTCTAACATTGAAGTGGTACTTGATTTTCTGTACTGGGCGTTATCTACTAAATAATAAAATCTGTAAAATAATGGAAAGGCAACCACTTACCTATAATGGACTGATGTGTGGCACACAGGAACACATAACAGAAAACAGTATTCACATTACTTTCAACCACTTGCTCTTTCTTTAATAAACACACATACACACACACACACACACACACACACACACACACACACACACACACATACATACAAATGCACTGTCCCGCTGTCTGTGTGTGGTTGTGTATGTGAATGTGTGTACTTGTAATAGAGAAAGAGCAGGATGTCAAAAGCTAGTGTGAATACTATTTTCTGTTATTGTTTATATTTGCCACGCACTAGTCAGCTGTATGTGTCTGGTTATGATTCTTTTATTTTACATATCTTTCCATCCAGTATTAAACTCTGTGATAGTTGATAGCAGTGTTTCACAAATAATTAGTTGTCAGCAGTAATTGACTTTTTCAGTGCTGCAGATTTTTGTACCTGAGAGGCACTTACATGATGTACCCTTAATATAGTTGCACATGGAGAACTCTGTTCCTATGTGACCTTGGGGATGCAGTATACCATGTGATGGGCACCCATTGATGTTGTGTGTCCCTGTGTTTCCTGCGATAACAGCCAGTTGTGCATGAAAGTATATACCATTCCCCTCTGACTAATATTCTATTACAACTTACAGACTGTTAGAATATTTGACTTATAAGAAAGCAAGTGATCTAACTTTGGAACTTAATGCTTTCAAATTCAAAGTTTATGATAGTTTTGGGCCATAAGTTTTGATGTTCATTTTGATAATGTCAAGTTATTTTGATGGTGAGAATTTTGCAAAATACTTTATGAATTTCTAGCTGGACATTTTACTACTGACATTCTCTCTCTCTCTCTCTCTCTCTCTCTCTCGCTTTCTCTTTCTTCCCTGCCTTTTCTATCCCTCTCCCAGTGCCGATGCATTTTGTATCGAATTCAACTTCTGTTTGAGCTTACTTTCATTGTCGTAGTGTGATGGAAGATACTAGAGTAGTAGATTATCATTTTTGATTATGTTAGAAACTTCTTGTGATTCCCATCTTTTTATACTGTGTTCATTAAGTGGAACAATGAGGTAAAACTGCACGAGGGTTTTGTAAATCAGCATGTTTTTCCCATTTTACATAAATTTTCTGTACTTAGTCACCTTTCACATTGTTTTATAACAATTCTTGACTTTGTTATATGTCTAATGTTTCAACAGATTATGTGGAAAGATTTCCAGACCAGGATTTACCCAGATGGAACTTCACAGACTTCATGCATTCCTTCATGATTGTATTTCGTGTACTGTGTGGAGAATGGATAGAATCCATGTGGGATTGCATGCTTGTTGGAGACTGGTCATGTATACCCTTCTTTTTGGCCACAGTTGTAATTGGAAACTTAGTTGTAAGTTGATATGAAATCACTCCCTAATTTAGAGATGAGTAATGTAGATGACACAGCAGTCTTCTAATTAGTTTTTATTTAATGTTACAAATAACAGTAGCCAGTAAGTACTATATAAAAAAAGTAACAAAAACAGCTTATGGAATTATTGATACATTCTGAATTATTGCAAGAAGATAACAGTAAAATGTTACCAGGCACACAATAAAAAATTTACTGAAGTATTTCTTCTTCTTAGTATTTTTTTAAAAACATTTTTAGTAATAACAGGTCAAGCAACTACGTAATAAACACAAAATTATTAGTATTAGTAATTTATTTATGTAAGGACTATTTTACAATAGGAAATGATATTTCATTTTAATATGAGAAAATATACAAGTCATATATATGTGTGTAATAAGAACAGGACAGGCTTTTTTGAAAGTATTATCGCAGCATTTTCTTGAAATGATTTAGGAAGATCACAGAAAACTTAAATCAGGGGTGTTGAAAACAACCTGAGCCTCCCACTATCATCAGTGTCTAAAGAAATGCATTACCTCATTCAGTTATCCCTAATGTACAGTTCTGTTATGTTTTGTACATAATTGGGATAAGGTAGCCTAACCCTTGACCAGGCACGCCATTTCTCATAATATGAATGGGCACGCTGCGTACTTTGTATCCATGTAAAGAATAGCTGCCTTTTTACCCAGGTAAACACGTGTTAAACAATGGTAAAATAGACTTCGATTATATGAGCTAAATCACTGTTAAAATAAACAATAATAAAATAACCTTTCATAACATCACTCCGTTGCTACACACAAGTGATAGTAATGATCCACTCTAAGGTTTAAACAGTGCAGTTGCATCAGATCCCTGCCAACCATTTATTGGATTACTAATTATCTCGTAAATAACTGCCTCATTGTTGGATTGTATGGCTACTTCGGAATGTAGGTAATTTTCTTCCATGCATCATAAATTCTTTTCTCACCTACCTCACTGTTTATTTTTATTACTACTGATCACTTGGATGTATGACTATACAACTTATCACTTTTATAGCTGAAGCAGTAATGATGGAATAGGCACATGCTCAGAATTGTAAAACAGCAGTGGAATGTTATGAGACAATTTTGTTTGTGATTGGAGCCCTTTATACACAGGCACACTCACTCGAGGGTTAATAACATGAAAAATAATTATACAATGGTGATTAGTATCTCAGCACTTATCACTGTACACACTACATACACTTCATATGGCTTTAGGATCATTACCATGCTGCCACACCTCTGTTTCATCTTCATGTGTCCTCTTCTTCTTGTTTCAAAATCTGAGTTGGCATTCCCTCATGATACGTCATATGCTGAACACAGAAAAAAGGTAAGACTTTAGTATCAGTCTACCAATCTTGGGTGATGATTTTGCTGTAAAATGCATTTTGTTGTTCCTACATATTATCATGTGTGAGAGGTGTTCTAGCTTTCACTTTTCAAATCATCTTTAGTTGTGTAGTAGGCATTATTTAAGAGGTACTCTTTGACTGCCTTTTTAAATGAATGTATTGTAGTTATCTATTTCAACTCCTTCAGCAAATATTATACAATTTAATCCCTAATACAAATTGGTGCTTGTAATTTTCTATTTGTTTTTCCTTGAAAAGGTAGATCCACACTGGTTTTTGTTCCATGACAATGTTTAGAACTAATTGTGACACACTAATATTTTTCCTGGTGTGCACAATAGATTGAACTTGCTTCTTGCAATTAGGATACCCAATTTTCAAAAATATTTTTGTGTAACGAACACAACTACTGCTTTTTGTTATTCTTATGTCCATTTTCTGCAACTTGAAATTTTGACCATGTCTTGTGCATTTGTCACCAGAAAAATGTTCCATACATAAGAGTTGAGAATTGTGGCTGTTACACACTGTTGATAGGACCCTAAGGACTTAAAATGTTGAGGACTTCCCTCTTTTCCAGTATCATTGTGTGTACATTCTTTGTCAGTTAAGAATCATATTCATCCCCAAAAACACTGTGTTTGCTCCTTAATCTATACATAATCATTTATGTTTGCTGTGACCAAGTTGTTATTCCTCTTTAAACTGAAATTTGTATTATGTGTTTTCTTTATGCTCAAGGTTAATCTTTACCCAACAGAAGAAGGGAAATCATCTACACAGATTTTAATTTGTGTATGACAAACTTCATCTTGACAGTATTCTATAGCAGGGTAGGGGTGGGGAAAGGTGTAGTACTGCTTGTGGGAGCATGCAGGGATGGGGTGGGGACAGGATAGGGTTGCTAGATGCTGCTTGGGAGGTTTGAGGAAAAGGGGGAGTTGGAAAGGAGGGAAATAGAGGAGGAGAAAAAGACTTGTAGGGGTATTGGTGAAATAAAAGACTATTTAGTGCAGGAATCAGAGCAGAGAAGTGTTGGGTGATGGACAGAGATGAATGTAGGTTGAGACCAGGAGAGTTATTGGAGCCTAGGATATATTTCAGTAAGAGTTCCCATCTATGCAGTTCAGAAAAGCTGGTGTTAGGAAAGATCCAGATGGCACAGGCTGTGAAGCAGTTATTGATGTGAACCATGTTGTGTTGGGCAGCATGTTCACAAAAATTGTTGTCCAGTGTCTCTTGGCCTCAGTTTGTTGGTGGCAATTCATGCTGACAGATGGGTTGTTGGTTGTCCTGTCTGTGTAGAAAGCAGTACAGTGGTTGCAGCTTAGCTTTATGTTACATGACTGCTTTCACAGCTAGTCCTGCCTGTAATGGGATAGGTGATGTCTGTGACTAGATTTGAGTAGGTGTTGGTGGAAGGTTGTATGGGACGTATCTTGCATCTAGGTCTGTGGCAGGGATATGAGATATGAGGCAAGGGGTTGGGAGAAGGGGTAGGTACGGATGGACAAGGATATTGCTTAGGGTCAGTGGGTGGTGGAATAACACTGTGGGAGGAGTGGGAAGGATAGTGGATAGGATATTCCTCTTTTCAGGGCACAACAAGAGGTAGTCAAACCCTGACAGTGACTGATTCAGTTGCTCCAGTTCTGGGTGGTACTGAGTTATGAGGGAAGTGGGAGATGGTAGGTGACTGGAAGGAAGAGGCATAGGATATCTGTTTCTATACAGGAAGTTTGAATAAAACCCCTTCAAACACAACTTTTTTTGCTTTTTTTGAAGTACATGATGCATTTCGGACCCTTTGGTTCCATCTTCATGTGCAAATCATCTGATATGTAATTTACATTCACTCGTGAGTGAAGTAAAATGTATTCTGCTGAAATGTTTGAGTTCAGCTACTTATGCTGTTAGGGTCATTGCAAATTTTGGCCATATGCATCTCAGTAAATTAGTTTACCACACCTATTTTCATTCTCTGCTTTCGTATGGCGCCATATTCTGAGGTAACTCATCATTGAGTAAAAGATTGTTCATTGCGCAAAAGCGTGTAATCAGAATAATTGCTGGAGCTAATCCAAGATCACCCTGCAGACACTTATTTAAAGAGCTAGGGATCTTTGCTGTAGCTTCACAATATATATATTCGTTTATGAAATTTGTTATTAACAATCCGAACTAATTGAAAAGTAACAGCAGTGTACATGGCTACAACACTAGGAGAAAGGATGAGCTTCACTACTCGAGGTTAAATCTAACTTTGGCTCAGAAGGGGATAAATTATGCTGCCACAAATGTCTTTGGTCACTTACCTAATAGCATCAAAACTCTGACAGATAGACATAAAACATTTAAAAGGAAATTAAAAGAATTTCTGAATGGCAACTCCTTCTACTCATTAGATGAATTTTGAATTTTTGGATATAGTAAGTGGGTAATTTCCTCACAAAAAAAGTGTCATGTAATATGTTGTCTAATGTAATATCTTGTATAGACACCTTTTATTAACCTGACATGTTCCACATCATTATGAAGTGTCATATTCATGATCTATGGAACAAGTACTAATCTAATCTTATCTAATCAAATTTTCATGAATTAGATGTTAGGTATGCTGAAGATTGGATGGGTAGATCACATAACTAATGAGGAGGTATTGAATAGAATCGGGGAGGAGAGGAGCTTGTGGCTCAACTTGACTAGAAGAAGGGATCGGTTGCTAGGACATGTTCTGAGACATCGAGGGATCACCAGTTTAGTATTGGAGGGCAGCGTGGAGGGTAAAAATCGTAGAGGGAGACCAAGAGATGAATACACTAAGCAGATTCAGAAGGATGTAGGCTGCAGTAGGTAGTGAGAGATGAAGAAGCTTGCACAGGATAGAGTATCATGGAGAGCTGCATCAAACCTGTCTCAGGACTGAAGACCACAACAACAACAACAGCTGTTAGGTGTCATATTTCGTGAATCAAGTGTGAGTGTCTCTGTACAAGTCTGGGAAGGTAATTCTGCCTATGCAGGCCTCAGTGAAACCCTTGGTACATTTGGAGAGGGACACCTCATCACCACAGATGTGGCAGCCATGGGAGGCTAGGCTGTATGGAAGGGACTTCTTGTTGTGGAATGGGTGGCAGCTGTCAAAGTATGTGTTGCTCATGGTTGGTAGGTTTGATATGGATGGAGGTACTGATGTAGATGTCTTTGAGGTGGAGGTCAACATCGAGGAAGGTGACTTGTTGGCTTGAGAGGACCAGTTGAAGCAAATGGAGGAGAAGGTGTTAAGGTTCTGGAGGAATGTGGATAGGGTGTCCTCAGCCTCTGTCCAGACCATGAACATGTCATCAGTGAATCTGAGCAAGGTGAGGGGTTTGGGTTTCTGGGTGGTTAGGAAGGATTCCTGTAGATGGTCCATGAATAGGTTGGCATAGGATGGTGCCATGTGAGTAACAATTGCTGTGCCATGGATGTGTTCCTATGTGATGCCTTCAAAGATAAAGTAATTTTGGTTGAGGATGTAGTTGGTCATGGTGACCAGGAAGGGGGTTATAGGTTTAGAAGCAGAAATCTTGATTTTGCATTGTCTGCACTTTCTTACATAATCTGACTATTGTCTCTGTATGTATCATTTTAATTTTGAAGGATACTGAACTTGTTGTGTAATTGAATCTAGTATACCTACCTATTGTTGAAAATTCAGTCTCATAATTTGCATTTCAGTTTTTCTGTGTGGCAATCCCCTATCTTTCTAGCTTTATATCTGATTTTACACTGTGTTTTATGAGCTATGGTCACTTAAAATTCCAAGTGGCTTTGGCTCTTACACCCTTCTATTTTGTATGACAAAATTCTTCGTATTCATTTTTAGTTTAGTATGGTCTTCCCAAGTCCATTTTCTAAAATTCTGTTATAAAAATATGTTAAGAATAAGCTTGTTGTTTCCCACAGCAAATTCTACTAGTGTACCAACACTTGCATTTGTGGCATCATCTCTGAAATTTCCCCCTGAAGACTTGTTCTTCAATTTGCACCCCATTTCCTTATTAAAAATCTATCATTGTCATCTTTTAGAGGAATTTATTCCCATTCTGTAACCTTTTGTAAAGGCTTTCTTCTTCCATTTCTGAATGTGAGAATACTGCTGCATAGACATAATAATTTTCAGTAAGTATCTTTTATTTATTTTCAAAACAATTCTGACTGTACTGTTTGAGATTGCTTCTCTTCCTCTCACCACATTCCAGCAAAGCCTATACTTGATTTTCCATCCTGTCCTGTTCGTCTGCAATCAAATATAGGACTGGATTTTAATCCTGCTTAGTCACCGATTTTTGTATAGACTTCTATAAACCATACTTTATTTCAACTGAACTTACATAATTCCTTTTCCCACTTCACTAGTTCTTTTCTGCGAATGCACAGAGAAAATTATGACTGTAACAATTGAGTAAAATGTGCCATATAAATAAATTGTGGGTATTATTCAAAATTCCTATGATCGTAAAGTTGGTGGCAACATGTTAAGTTAGGGAAACTACTACCTCAAAATGTGAAAATAACTCTCCTTGTTGTTTTTTTGGCCTAACAACGATCCCTTAAAATGAAAGCATGACTCTCCAGAATTAATATCCTTTGGTTACATTTTTTCTAAAATTTGTCCCGGCATAATCAACGGAGATAATTTACCAACCTCTAAAGTTAGTGAAGATACATTCAAATAATTTTGGCTTTGCACATAATAGCTATGTTCAGACGAAAGACTATTAGGTAATAGGTAGATTAGAGTTTAACATCCTGTCAACAACGAAGTCATTAGAGATGGAGCACAAGCTAAGATTAGGAAACAATGGGATAGGAAATCTTCTCGAAGAATCTGTCGTGACATTTGCCTTGAGCGATTTATGGAAGTCATGGAAAACCTAATATATCTGGATAGCCAGATGGAGATCTGTCATCCACCCAAATGCACGGAAGACTAGCCTCAGCAATCTCTTGTAATGGAGTTTTCATAAAACTATTATTATGGCCACAACATTTGACTTTATGTATACTGGTGAGTACGAAAGAGGTTGAATATCATAACTGTATCACTATAAGTAAAGATTAATTTCACCATGAATAAAATAGCTTCTGATTGATGAAATCATTCTATGATGGCACTGAAATCTATAATATATAATTTGAAGCTGTATATAACAGATACTCCACAATTATCACAGCTGATAAATAAGAAATTCCTAGATGCATCATGCAGACTGAAAATTTCACTTTTGATACACAGTGCACTTAATTTCCACTTAACTTTGAAATATGATAGTCCACGGCTACATACATACTCTAGAAATAATTGTGAAGTGCATGGAAAAGGGTACTTTGAATTGTATCTGATGGTAGCGTTTCTTTCCATACCAGCAATGTGAGAAGAGTAACTGCTTAAACACCTCTGCACATCCTGTAATTAACCTCATCTTCACAATGTCTGCAGGAGTGATAAATACAGAGCTGAAATATATTTCCACATTCTTCACGTAAAGTTAGTTCTCGAAACCTTGTAAGTGGGCTTTCACAGGATAATTGGCGTCTTATCTTCAGGAGTATGCCAGTTCAGGTTTTCAACTTTCCCATGGGACTATCCTAGGAGTCAAACAAACCTTTAAACATTTGTGCTGCTGTTCTTTGTAAACATACAGTATTCCCAGTTTGTTGTATCTGGTATGTGTCCCAAACACTTCAGCAATTTTCTGAAATGGGTCAGCCTTGCACCAGACAAGACATGAAAATTTTCACACTCTTGTAAAGATAAGTTATTTAGATTGTAATAACAGTCAGTCTAGTACAGATTAGTCACTAAATATGTGCATTAGTGAGTTTTTTAAGCTTACTATTGTTAAATGTTTCACTTTTCTTCACGCGTTATTCCATAAAATGCAAAAAGATCATAAAGTTGGGTTTGTTTACATTTTAGTGCAATAAACTTATAGAATCTCATTTAATTGGTCTGTTTTTCCTTCCAGCAATTTAAGGAGAATGTGTCCATTCATTACTAAGTTTATATTTTCAGAAAGTAGTGTAAATCTTAAATTGTTTGATTTAGGAACTTTTTCATCAACAGTTTGTTTACATATAGTTTGCATACATTGAATTTACATTAAAGGTTACATTCTATTGAAATTAAGTTAAGTAAGTGCTGAGTTCTTATTGTAAGCAGAATTAATTAACTATTTACACTATATCATACACCTGAAGTGCTAACCTGTAGACTGTAGTTTTGAAGCTCATAAATAATGAAAATTCATGATATTATGGAAAGAATAGTTTCTGCTCACCGTGAGTGATAAGTTGCAGATATGCACAACAAAAAAGACTTTCAGAAAGTAAGCTTATGGCCAACAATGCCGTCATCAGAAATAGACAACACACACACAAACACACACACACACACACACACAGAGAGAGAGAGAGAGAGAGAGAGAGAGAGAGAGAGAAATGCAACTCACCCACACATGATCACAGTCTCAGGCTGCTGAGCTCATTAAAAATGATTTGATTCTATTTTTTTAAGGTGTGTAATTTGTGTTGCAATGCATGATAAGTGTGGTTGCTGCCATAGGATAGTCAAGAGGTAGTGGTGTGTATATATTGTGTATTGGGATTTCACTTGGGAGACTGTTAAGGGGAACTGAATGGGGAACTCAGTGAGGCTCTCCCATGGAACTGTAGGCTCCATAAAAAAGACAAGAGAATCACTGATCAGGAGGCAGAGATTTGTGCCCTTCGGGCTGAATTAGAACATGCAAAATTGTAACTAAGATAGACTGAAAGGGGAAAATATCATGGGTAATGGGCAAAAGTAACAAGCAGTGGCCAAAAGAGAACAGCTATACAAGGTCTTTGTCTACATGTAAGCTTATAGTAATGAATAAATTTGACTTGTTACCTGAAGTAGAGGGGGAAGAGCCGCATTCAACTGTAGATCACAGCTGGGTGCACCGACGTTAGTGTCCAGTCACTTTTGAATGAGACAGAAGCTGAAATTGATGGTAGCAAAGCAAAAGTGGAAATGCTTAACTCCATTTTCAAATGTTCCTTTACATGGAAAAAAGCAGCAGAATTACCCCAATTTAATCTCTGTATAACTGAAAAGATGAGTGTAATCAGTATGAGTGTCAATGGTATTGGGAAACAGCTGAAATTGTTGAAACTCGACAAAGCCACAGAGCCCAATCCCTATCAGTATCTATACTGAATTTGCGGCTGAGCTAACTCCTCTTCTAACTATAATCTACTGTAGATCCCTTGAACAAAAAACTGTGGCCAGTAGTTGGAAGAAAGCACAGGTCACGTATGTTTACAAGAAGGGTAGTAGAAGTGATCCACAAAACTACCACCCAGTTTCCTTGATGTGATTTGTTGTAGAATCTTAGGACATGTATTCTGAGCTGATACGTAATGAGGTCTCATACACAATGATCCCCACCATGCAAACCTGCGCGGATTCCGAAAACATCAATCATGCAAAACCGAACTCACACTTTTCTCACATGGCATAATGAAACCTTTGGATGGCAGTCAGGTAGATGCAGTATGTCTTGACATCTGGAGAGCATTTGACTAATTGCCAAATCTATGCTTATTGTCAGAAGTATGATCATATAGTGTACCAGCAAATTTTGTGACTGAATTGAAAATTTTTTTTGTAGCAGGGGTTGCAGCAGGTTGTCTTGAATGGAGAGTCATCGTCAGATGTAGAAGTAACTTTGGGTTTGCCCTAGGGAAGTATGTTGGACCCTTGCTGTTCATGTTGTATATTAATCACCTCACAGACAGTATTAATAGTAAGCTTAGACTTTTTGAAAATGATGTAGTTATCTGTAATGAAGTACTGTCCAAAATACATTGCATAAATATTCAGTCAGATCTTGATAAGATTTCAAAGCAGTGCAGAGATTGACAGCTTGTTTTAAATAGTCAGAAATGTAAAATTGTGCAGTTCACAAAATGAAAAAACATGTTATCCTATGACTAAAGTCAGTAGCGGCTGCTGTGTAAGAGCACAAGAGCATGTGAACACCCTAACTTTTGACATCTTGCTGATTTGTTGGTTATTTTTCTTTGAATGCTGTTAAAAGTAATGTAGGTGCAGTACTCTGAAATACACTGCACTAAATCTACCGCGCTGTACTACATATTGCTCTACTAGACTTGGCGAAACCCGGCATCACGGTCCTGAGCACAGCTTCACTCATACACATTTCGAGGAGCTTCTGTGTGCACAACGGGCGTGACAAAATTGCCTTATGGGCCACATACATACAGTTTTGATAAAGAATGTGCACATTTCATGGCGTGCACTGCTAATTCTTACCACTCAACTACTGGTTTACGTCAGTACCACCAGATGATAGCACACTGCAGCAGACTTGTATCTACATTCACCGTAAATCCCGCTAGGCTGTAACACAATCCACAGATATGTGAATTCACACACTATATACTAAACTTAGATTGGATGTCAGTATATTTTATAGTTATACTGAGGGAGAAACCTATTTTGTGGGATTCTGAATGAGATATTGTACATAAAGTTTTGGATTTTGAAGTGCTGAGAACCTTACAGCACATCATTGTCGATTGTGAAACTGTAGCATTTATTCATGCTTCTGACATCTTTTGATCTAATGATTTATGTGTACTGTAGGCCCACATTGTGCATATATTTGAACATTTAAGAAAAACTGTCTCACTGGTTTCTCTGATATTCATTTAAATATTTAAATGGGGGGGGGGAGTCAAAGACGGTGTGCTCTTGGCCCTTATGGCTCTCAGCACCTCTTTTGTATTCTAGTCAAGTGATCTTGTTGGTAGAGAGTACTACTTGAATTTAATAATTTCTGCAAATGGCAGTTTGTGTTTCAAGTTGGTTGTCTACTGTGCAGAAATCGGCTTTCCTGTGGAGTGTCAACATGAACTCTGTTGAACCTGTATCAAGCACTAACAGAAAAGAAAATTATCAGGAAAATTTAGCCACAAAGAAACTAGGGCATTCCAGACCAGATTCATTGTCTGAGAAAGTGACAAAATCAGATAAGCTTGACTACAAGCGAACATTTAACAAAGAAGTGTATAATAAGTATTAAGTTGTTTATGTGGGTGCGATGCAAGAATGCTTGATTTTCAGTCCAAAAGTTAATTTGTTAACTAATACATGAATTAGGAATCTTGTACCTTTGCCCGAAAAAATAAAAAAGCCTGAAAAACTCCCACTTACACAAAAATGTGAAATGGAGAGTAGCAAAAGCATAAATATTATTTCATTCTTGCCATAAACTGTACTTAATATTATGTACAAAACAGCAAAATTCCACAAAAACAATTCTTCTTTTTTCTGGAAAAGTTACACATATTATTATTATTATTATTATTATTATTATTATTATTGACAGCAGCTGAAGTTGTATAAATATGTTGATGAGCATAACTGTTATACAGCAGATTTTATTGATTTCGCACACTCATATTTATCTGAATTTAAAAATTTGTGAACACCCAGAATGTGTATCTATGAGCCGCTATTGACTGTAGTATTGCTGAGTTACAATTGGAATCTGCCAACTCGTACAGCTACCTGGTGTAACACATTGTAGGAACATGAAATGGAATTATCACATAGGTTCAGTTGTGAGTAAAGCAAGTAGTAGACTTCAGTTTATCGGTAGCATACTAGGGAAATGCAGGCAGTCTATGGAGGAGATTACTTGCGAATCTCTCATGTGCCGGTTCTAAAATGTTGCTCAAGTGCATGGGACCCATTCAAAATAGGACTAACAGGGAATGTTGAACATATACAGAGTATGGCAGCATTAATGGTCACAGTTTGTTTAGCACCTTAAGGTCCAGCCACTTATGAAAATTTCAGGCCCAGAAAACCAGCTATTTATGCCATTCTTTAAATTGTTACTGGCACATCTGTGCTTGATGTATCTTAAAGGACATACATAATAATAAAGACCAAGCTTCAAGGTTTACTTTAGACGTTTATTGCAGTTCTCTGACACAATAAAAGCTATGCAATGATGGTTACAGGAAGTGTAATTTTCACTCAAAAAAGAAAAGTGCAAGGTGTGGATTTCAGCACATTCACACATAACTGGAATTTGTGTGACTTGCATTCTGGCATGCAGAGAGGTGTGTTACAGTCAGGGCAATACCATCTTGTTTCCTTCCTGCTTACTTTACCAGTTGATTGTTTTGTCTGCGCCGAACAAACCTTGTACACCCTTGTTGGTTGTTGCTTCTTCTCAGTTGCAGTAATTTTCTCAGGGAAGTGTCGTCCTACAAGCCTATTGCCGATGGTTGCACTAGGTATAGTTCCTTGAGCCACAGTTGAGCATTTCTGGAAGAGTCCTTCACCAATGTGTCACAAAAAGATGGAAAATGACAGTTTTTCTTCTCATTGGGGTTTGTGGTCTCACGATACAGAACAAAAGCATTTGTTGCAGCCATTATGAAAAAGTGAAAAAACAGATTTTTCTACCACTTCATTTATTTCCTCTTGAAAGGATAATAGGAGATCATCTGATCACTTCTGTCAAACCCTGTTTTGTTCATATTTTAATCGAGAATAGCATCTGGTTTTGACTTGATTTTGACACCATCCTTCATATGAACAGAAATGTTGGAGATTGTCATTTTGTGTTTAGAGGAAAGGCATAAGACATCCCTCGTGTCCTTCCAGTTCAAACAAAGCAGGTGGTTTCTCTTCATTGACATCGGCTGATTCCTTCTGAGTTTCTTCAAAACAACATTTTCTTTTGGCAGTTCCTTTCAATTAGCCATACATGTGCCTACAGCTTTCGTTTTATTTTGCCATAAAAAATCAAAAACTGCTGGCAAACCGTAAACTCTATCCATATAAACAATGTGATCTTTACCCAAATAATTATCGAGCAACCTCTGAAATAGTGGTATTATGGAATTGTCTTTCCATCCTTTTCCAGAGTATACTTTGAGTCCCAGATTGTAACCAGTCTTTGAATCACACAAAGACAATAAACATTTTTATTCCATACTTGTCTGGTTTATTTTTTATATAGAGATGAAAGACACTCGCCACGAAGTCCACACATACCCTCATCAGTGGTGAGGTTTTCGTAGGGATAGAATGATTTCTTACATTCTTGTAATAGATGATTGAGAAAAGGTCTGATTTTATGTATGGCATCATGCTGTTGTGGACCTCTGGGAATGTAGGTAGAATTGTCATTCAAATTTAAATTTGAAGGTATTACCTTGAACCTATTTCTGCTCATAAAAGATCCTGGGATACGGGTTAAAATAAAACTATTGACAGACCAGTTTTCTTCACGAGACACATATGAATAATCACGGTGAAAAACAAATACGTTTCATGAAGCTTCACTCCAACCCATGAATGCCAAACACTGTGTGGCTTTAGTTTGGAGCCTGCCTTCAGTTTATCATAAACACACTTTGCATACTTGTTCATTTCTGATTTTATGTGTTTCATCATAGAATGTGAAAAGAAAATAGAAAACATGTCGAGTAGAGTGGATCTTTCATCAACTGCAGCTCTTATTCCAGTTATGTCTGAGAACTGTGGCAAAGGAAGCTGTAGGTCCTCAAATCTCCAACCTAAATCAGTGTGTGTTGATTTCGTTAGTGAATACCGCTGCCTCTTCCGTGGTGGTGTATAAGACTGTGTTACAGTAGAAGAACATTGTCACTTGGAAGTTGTTTGAACAGCAGCATATTCATCATCAGATTCATCTGTAAAAGAAAGATGAGATGAAACTTATTCGCAATTGCAATGCCAGTAACTGAAGCAACAGTACTAGAGATGACAAGTTATATTAGTCTGTAGCTTACCTGAATTTGAATCTTCTTCAGACTGTTCCCTCTCATATTTTTCTCCCTTTGATCCAGAATCAATGAATTCTTCTTCCAGTGCCTTTAAAATTTCGTGATCACTCAATAAACATGACATATTTGTAATGGGATCACAGACAGTGATAAAACTGAATGAAACTGCACGTGAATACGACGACAATGCGAGCCCTCAAAGGCTCAGTCAGGCATGACGGCAATGCTAAAATTCATTACTGCTCCTTTCCAAGTAATTCTAGAATCTGACAATAGAGGGCAGCACTTGTCAAGGGCCACCCAGCCAGACATCTATACAATGTTCTCACACAAAACAAGTCATTTTCAATTGACAGGAGGCTTGCATGACATGAAACATTGCGGCTCGAGCTACACTCGGGCGTGGCCCATTGAGCTCAGTGCCATGGCCCAAGCTACACTTGGGCTTGGTTGCCAAAGTGTTAACTTGTGGGAAAGTGTGATAGAGATGCTGAAGAAACTGAACTGGCAGACTCTTGAAGATAGACATAAATTATGCCAAGAAAGCCTACTTTCAACGTTTCAAGAACTAGTTGTAATTGATAACTCTTGGAATACACTACAACCTCCTATATATCACTCACATAGGGATCATGTGGAGAAGATTAGTGTAATTACAGTTTGCATAGAGGCTTTTAGGCAGTAATTCTTCCTGTAATCCACATTTGAATGGTACAGGAATAAACCCATAACTAGTACAGCGGAACATACTCTCTACCACGTACTCCATGGTGGTTTGCAGAGTATAGATGTAGAACACTCCTGTGAGACACATAATAACTGAGATGAGCGGGTTGCTGCTGACAGAAATGAAATCTCATATGAGTGCAGTGCCTGTTGTACAATTGGGAGACGAGCATGTACTAGACATGGACTACACTTGAATAGGAGAGGGAATGAAAAGTTCACTGTGCTTCTTGCAGAAAATATATAAGGGGCCACCATCAGACAAAGCAAGATCTCTGTGGTTACTTGTGTCAGAAAAATACCTTTTTTAGGTTGGAATCAGGATTCAGACACCCTGTTTTGAAAGAAGTCAGATTAACAGAAGAGCCCCCAAAAATGCTTAAGAATGCACAAAAAAGGAAAGTTTAGCTTATTTCATCAAAATATTAGAGGATTGGGTAATGAGATACAAGAATTTCTTGTCCGTTTGGAAAACTTGGAGCACTGAGAAGATAACATCATGTGCCTCTCTGAGCACCACATAACCATACAATTAGATAAGTTATATATAAAAGATCTTACTTTTGTAGAACTAATACAGAAAAAGAAGGAGTTGTTATACAGGAAAAGAAAGAGTTGATACATGTATTAAGACAGAACATGAGTTTAAAAACATCAAAACAAGTAATTATCTCTTAAATAAAGAAGGATGTATAGAAACGAACTGTGCAAGAAAAAAATTGCAGAAGTATGTCAGAAGAACAACTCTCATAAAATTCTGTCATGTGATTGTACCATCAACTTATCCTTCTGAAATGAAGAAAACTATATATTCTCAGTTGAAGGCATGTTTACAGAGAGACTGAAATATGCTGTTGTTAAACACCTCTTTAAGGAAGATAGTTAAGACAGATGTCAATAACTACAAACCTGTTTCACTACGACATAATTTTCCAAAATTTTTGAGAAGATGATGTATTCTGGAATAGTATCTCACCTGAGCAACAATAATATCACCAGCAAATCACAGTTTGGATTTTGGGAGAGTTGCTCTACTGAGAATGCTATTTAAAACAGGTTCACCCACCATATTTTAAAAGCATTAAAAAATAAAATAGTGAAAGTTGATATTTCCTGTGATCTATCTAAGGCAACAGTGTGAATAACAGTATTTTCTTAGATAAATTGGAGTTTTATGGGAATGATGGTATAGCCAACCAGTTGTTAATGTCATGTCTAACAAGAAGAATGTAGGAAGTTGTACAACAGCCGATATAGTCTGGGGACGAAATTCTGACTAGGGAGAAATAAAGTATGGGATTCTGGCTCAATCTCAAATCCACTATTGTGCCTAATATATGTAAACAATCCTCCATCTAATATATAATAAGCAGATGACACTAGTATAGTAATAAACCCAAACATACGTATGGAAACAGAAGAAATTGTAAACAGTGTACTTAAAAGTGTCATTCACTGGTTTTCTGTGAATGGTCTCACCCTCCAATTTAAAACAAAACAACATATTCAGATCTGTGCATCTAGGGGTTCTAAACCAGTGATAAGTGTAACACATGGCAAGCAAATAATAAATAGGGTGGACACTTCAAAATTCTTAGGTATCCATATTGATGAGAATTTAAACTGGAAAAAGCACATTTTAGAACTCCTAAAAGAACATAGTTCAGTGACATTTGCACTTAGAATCGTTGCAAATCTTGGGGACCATGTTTAAGAAAGGAAGTCATCATTGCTCGAAAAAGAGTTGGGTGTTCTGATTACTGCTTCACCGTATATTTATTCTGTCATGAAGTTGGTCGTAAATAATCCACTACAGTTCAAAAGGAACAATAATTTAATAATTATCATACCAGAAGGGAAAATGACATTCATTACTCCACATTAAAATTGTCTGTAGCAGAAAAAGGGGTGTACAATGCCGCAACTAAAATTTTTGATCTGACAAACAGCAAAAGTAAAATTTGAAAACAACTAAAACAGTTTATCCGTGACAACTCCTTTTATTCCACAGAAGAATTCCTGTTATTGTAATGTGTAAAAGGTGTGGGTAGGAATTACTAACTCACATATGTATACTTAAAAGTAATAATTTAAAAAAATTATAAATGTTCAGCATGTAGCCATATTTACAAATTAATTTGCTATATGGATGTAAAAATGACCCTTTATTCTCTTTCAAAGAGAATGTTATGCGTCCTCCTACCAAAAAATCCTCAATCCAGTCACGAAATTTGTTTGATACACCATGTTATTCTACTTTTATTAATAAATGTTGGTCTGATATTATATTATCACATATTGGTATGGTAGTGAGTCCAATGCTTTTCAGAAGTCAATATATGCTGCTTCCACATGATTGCCTTGTTCTGTGGTTGTTGGTATGTTATGTGAAAGGTGGAAGTTTGGGTTCACATGATCACTGTTATTGTAATCCATGCTGGTGGAAGCGGAGAGGGTCATTATGTTACGATTCCTCATTCTGTTTGAGCACAGAATATGTTGTGAAGTTTTACAACAGATCACGTCAATGATATTAAATCCTTTCTGCTACTCTTCTTGTAGCCTGTGCTCTCTTCCAACCAGTTAACTATATTTTTGGAGCTAACTCAGCAGAAAATTGTGTATTGAATATGACTGTGATTCCATAGCATTATTTGATTTTACTGGTTGCAGCTGTTTCTCAAAGCCATTGATACTAATATCTACATCACTCATCTTGGCAGGTGTGTGAGAATTAAGCTGGAGTTACTCAATATTGGTTGTCACAATAGACTGCAAAAACTTGGATAAAAGTATTCTTACTCTATGTAGATTTTGTATGTGCATGTCTGGAAAGTAAGTATGTTTTTAGAAAAAAAAATAAAAAAACTCATAAAACATTTTTTTTCAAACCAAAATTTATTTTTACAAGAAAGAGCATTCTTAAACTATTTTCTACCCAGTTTTCACCATTGCTTAGATATTTGTCACATTGGGAAACCAACTTTTATATGCATTCTTCATAAAAAGATGCCACCAGTGAAGACAGCCACTGCTGAACATCGTTTTTTGTGTCTAGATTAGATTAGATTAGATTAGATTAGATTAGATTAATACTAGTTCCATGGATCATGAATACGATATTTCGTAATGATGTGGAACGAGTCAAATTTTCCAATACATGACATAATTAAGTTAATTTAACAACATACTTAAGTTAATATAACAACTCTTTCATTTTTTTGTGTTTTTTATTTTTATTTTTTTTAAATTTTTTTTGTTTTTTTTTTTAAATTTATATCTAAAAATTCCTCTATGGAGTAGAAGGAGTTGTCATTCAGAAATTCTTTTAATTTCTTCTTAAATACTTGTTGGTTATCTGTCAGACTTTTGATACTATTTGGTAAGTGACCAAAGACTTTAGTGCCAGTATAATTCACCCCTTTCTGTGCCAAAGTTAGATTTAATCTTGAATAGTGAAGATCATCCTTTCTCCTAGTATTGTAGTTATGCACACTGCTATTACTTTTGAATTGGGTTTGGTTGTTAATAACAAATTTCATAAGAGAGTATATATACTGAGAAGCTACTGTGAATATCCCTAGATCCTTAAATAAATGTCTGCAGGATGATCTTGGGTGGACTCCAGCTATTATTCTGATTACACGCTTTTGTGCAATAAATACTTTATTCCTCAGTGATGAATTACCCCAAAATATGATGCCATATGAAAGCAACGAGTGAAAATAGGCGTAGTAAGCTAATTTACTAAGATGTTTATCACCAAAATTTGCAATGACCCTTATTGCATAAGTAGCTGAACTCAAACGTTTCAGCAGATCATCAATGTGTTTCTTCCAATTTAATCTCTCATCAATGGACACACCTAAAAATTTGGAATATTCTACCTTAGCTATATGCTTCTGATTAAGGTCTATATTTATTAATGGCGTCATACCATTCACTGTACGGAACTGTATGTACTGTGTCTTATCAAAATTCAGTGAGAGTCCGTTTACAAGGAACCACTTAGTAATTTTCTGAAAGACAGTATTGACAATTTCATCAGTTAATTCTTGTTTGTCAGGTGTGATTACTATACTTGTATCATCAGCAAAGAGAACTAACTTTGCCTCTTCATGAATATAGAATGGCAAGTCATTAATATATATTAAGAACAACAAAGGACCCAAGACTGACCCTTGTGGAACCCCATTCTTGATAGTTCCCCAGTTTGAGGAATGTGCTGATCTTTGCATATTATGAGAACTACTTATTTCAACTTTCTGCACTCTTCCAGTTAGGTACGAATTAAACCATTTGTGCACTGTCCCACTCATGCCACAATACTTGAGCTTGTCTAGCAGAATTTCATGATTTACACAATCAAAAGCCTTTGAGAGGTCACAAAAAATCCCAATGGGTGGTGTTCGGTTATTCAGATCATTCAAAATTTGATTGGTGAAAGCATATATGGCATTTGCTGTTGAAAAACCTTTCTGGAAACCAAACTGACATTTTGTTAGTACTTCATTGTTACAGATATGTGAAGCTACTCTTGAATACATTACTTTCTCAAAAATTTTGGATAAAGCTGTTAGAAGGGAGATTGGACGGTAATTGTTGACATCAGATCTATCCCCCTTTTTATGCAAAGGTATAACAATAGCATATTTCAGTCTATCAGGGAAAATGCCCTGTTCCAGAGAGCTATTACACAGGTGGCTGAGAATCTTACTTATCTGTTGAGAACAAGCTTTTAGTATTTTGCTGGAAATGCCATCAATTCCATGTGAGTTTTTGCTTTTAAGCAAATTTATTATTTTCCTAATTTCAGAGGGAGAAGTGGGTGAGATTTCAATTGTATCAAATTGCATAGGTATGGCCTCTTCCATTAACAGCCTAGCATCTTCTAATGAACACCTGGATCCTACTATATCCACAACATTTAGAAAATGATTATTAAAAATATTTTCAACTTCTGACTTTTTGTTCATAAAGTTTTCATTCAATTTGATGGTAATACTGTCTTCCTGTGCTCTTGGTTGACCTGTTTCTCTTTTAATAATATTCCAAATTGTTTTAATTTTATTATCAGAGTTGCTGATTTCAGACATGATACACATACTTCTGGATTTTTTAATAACTTTTCTTAATATAACACAGTATTTTTTATAATGTTTGATAGTTTCTGGGTCACTACTCTTTCTTGCTGTCAGATACATTTCCCTTTTCCGGTTACAAGATATTTTTATACCCTTAGTAAGCCATGGTTTGTTACGAGGTTTCTTACGAGTATATTTAACTATTTTCTTGGGGAAGCAGTTTTCAAATGCATTTACAAAAATGTCATGAAATAAATTATATTTTAAATTGGCATCAGGTTCACGGTACACCTCATCCCAGTCTAACTGCTGTAGGCTTTCCCTGAAATTTGCAATTGTTAAATCGTTGACTGAACGTACTACTTTGGAGGACTGTTTAGTATTGCTGAATGGAGCTATGTCATATATTGTAACTAGCTGTGCACCATGATCAGAAAGACCATTCTCAACAGGCTGAGCATTTATCTGGTTAAACTTATCTTGGTCTATAAAGAAGTTGTCTATCAGTGAGCTGCTATCCTTTACCACCCGAGTAGGAAAATCAATAACGGGTGTCAAATTGAAAGAACCGAGTAATACTTCGAGGTCATTTTTCCTATTACCCTCTTTCATAGAATCTACATTGAAGTCCCCTTCGAAGACAGCCACTGCTGAACATCATTTTTTGTGTCTTCACCACTATCAAAGTGTCTTCCTCCAAAATCATGCTTCAAGAACAAGATGTAGTCAGAAGATGTGAGATCATCACAAATTGCTTAAGTTTTTTTCAAATTGTGCTCTCGTTTGGTTCCAAAATGCTTATAGATGTCCACAAAATGGAGCAACTTAACAGTGCTTTGACATTTCTTACCTGCCACAGTGATGAGGGAGATAAATTTTAAAAAGAATTGTGACCAGTGATGAAACAAGTGTTTGTAATGTCACTCCAGAATCAAAACAGCAAGCAATGGAGTGGAGGCACTTGTGATACCCAAGAAACAAAAATTGGAAACAACATCGTCAGCACAAAAAAATCATGCAGTTTCTTGTGGGAGAGGCAGGGCATTCTGCATGTTGAGTTCCTTCCCATATGTGAAACTGTCAGTGTAGCACAATACAGTGAAACACTGAGGAAATGTCAGTACACAATTCAAAACAAAAGAAATGGAATGCTCAGTCAAGGCATGTGTCATCCAAAACTTTATTTAGCAATTCTGTTGGGAACAGTTCAGTCACTCACCATACAGCCCTGATCTCACATCTTCTGTCTACCAATTGTTCTTGAACTTGATGTTTGGTTTTGGAGGAAGGCACTCTGACAGTGATAACAGTGTAAAGAATGGTGCTCAGCAGTGGCTGTCTTCAGTAGCGGCAAACACTGAGTACAAACACCATACTCACACACTTTGTTCATTCAAGATATCTTACTGTTTAAAAATATTCATTTCTGGCCACTGATTTCTTAAACTACTCAATTTAGGATCCTCTAGAATTTGTATGATTTTGGTCCTAAGTTACAGGATACACCATATTTTAGCTGCATTACATGAGTAAAGAAATAAAAAATTAAATGATTTTTCACTTTTACTTAAATTTATTGTTTAAATATTTTAAATTCTTTACATTGCACATGACAAAGGAGATCACAGGTTAATTTATATGTAAATTTTGTTATAATAGTTAACCTGTTCAGGACTAAATGTTGTACTGTTGTGGTTCAATACTAATACTCATTGGAAAATAGTGAAATCACATGACTTTTTAATATACATTATTCGTACAGTGCAGATGACATCAGTCCAAGACAAGAGTGTCTTCTATTAAAGGCCTGTTGATTAAATCTGAAATAAACTGTTGAGCTTTATGCGTAAGTGTTTCACATAATAGGATGTTCTTGAAATTACCAAGTGTACATTGCTGATCTTGCAATTCATAGCATTTTATCTCTTTAACTCATTTTATTCTCATTTATACAGCTATGTAGGCATGCAATGCAATATAATTTTATTAAGATTTTAGGTATTTATTACAAAAAAAAGTAATCAGTAGCAATTTTTCATCCTGAAGTAAAAAAGCTGAATTGTAAATGGTTACTTACTTTGTGAGTTTAGCATTCTGTTGCTGAACTGAAAAGACATAGTTTGTAGTGATAACATTTGTATGAAAAGAATAGTACCAAAACGTCTCAAAGAAAGAAACTGTGCTTAGTCAGAGACATAATATCTTATACATTTGTGTCCTATTCCTGACTAACTTTTATAGCATAACAAAATATTGATAATTTATGAATCAGCTTTCTATATAATTTGACTATATATTTTAGCTTAAATACTAACACAGCATTTGGATATTCATGTTACAGGTCCTTAATCTTTTCTTGGCGCTGCTACTCAGTAACTTTGGTTCATCAAACTTGTCAGCTCCAACAGCTGACAATGACACCAACAAGATTGCAGAGGCATTTGATCGCATTTCAAGGTTTATCAACTGGATGAAACGTAGTATGCTAAATTTGGCAAAATTGATGAGGGCCAAATTAACTAACCAGATTTCCGATCAGACGCCAGGTGAGGGACCCTCCTCCAGTTGGAAAGAAGGTTTATATCCAATCAGATCGCTTGTCCTTGTGCGTGCGTGTATGTGCAATTTGTTCATTTTATGTTTGAGTAGACATTTTTCATTTTTGCTTTACTTGAGTCACTGTTGAAAAATGCATTTCATTGCCATTGTCAGTAGTTACTGTTGCCTGTTGCTAACAAGAAGTGTTAAACAAGGGGCTGTAACTAGTTAAATGTATTTTTCGGATACATAGTTGCTGTAACGATTTTCTGTTTTTAGCTTCCAATGATTTGAACAAGGGACTTCAAATAGTTTTGAAATAATACATCTTTAATGTATACAGTTGCTGCAAATATTTGTTTTATTAGTTACAATGAATGTGTTCACAGCCTGCTTTTACTAGAATGTTGTAATGTGACAAAATAAACATAAGTAACATAATCAGACTGGAATAACTATTTTTCTGAGGGTTTTGCTTGCAGCAGATATGTCATTGCATTGAAACTGTACTTTCCTTTTTTTTTCCTGCGTTATTAACGAACTTATCACAGTAGCCCTTGCTTACTCCATGTGAACTATTACACATAGAATGGCTTACTTTTAGCAAAGAACTCAATTGTTGAGTTCTTAAAGTATTTTTGAAGCAGAGGAGTTAATAATCTTTCTGTTCTTGCTTAATGTTTAGCTTCATGGCTTTTGTATTAATGACATGAAAAATGCAGAAGCTGCAATTTGCATAGGGAAAATTTGTGAAGTAACTGTGTCATTTGTGGCAGCGCTTCTTGTTCTAAACCGTAATATTGATATTAAAAAGTAAAGCAATTGATCATAAAATATCTATGTAAACACCACATTATGATGGGTTACTTTGAATTAGAAATATGAAACTGAGGTCAATAATTTTGTAAAAACTGTTTAAAAATTTTCTAAATGTTAGCTAAAGTGTAATTAATTGTAACACTTTATTCATGTCAGCTCTTTTTTACACACACACACACACACACAAATTAAATATTGGAATGTGAGATTTGTGTTTCCTCGCCATGGGGCAGCAGTCATATCCAAGTGCCCTAGACTGTTATTTCAATCCATTGTCCTTTTATTTTGGAAGTGGCATAAATGCATTCTTTTAAAATAACAAGAGATCACATAAAATATTTTTGCACAAAATTAATCACAAAGTATGAGATATCTCTTTTATTCAAAAGGCTCTCTCCTTGAAGGGTCACAAAAAATAGAATTCACAACTGTTCATTGCACCTGACTGATAGGTAATACATCATACATTATTGTGTTGCTGGTAGCGTATTTGAAAGTGTTGAGCATGAGCCACCAGTGGTACACACCACCTGACGGACGGCTCTAGCATGAGCCTCCAGTGGTACATGCTGGCATGAATGTGTTAACTGTATTAGAGTGTGTAACTTAGTTTATTTTGCAAGCATAATATATAGCTACACATGAAGATCTGGATCATGATACATGTAGACCTCATGACCTTCCCCTTCATGAGACCTCAAAACAAAATAATGAAATAATTAGTCCAGAAAATAATATCTGCTTCTTGAACTACATCTAGCTCAGGTAATAAAAATTTTAATTATATAAAATAAACATTGGAATGAAGAAGCATTATGATAATATTAGAGTAACCTTTGTTTAAAGAACTCTCTTGCAGCTTGTAGTTACTACATTATACAAATATGTTGCAATACTACTGGTTTCTTAACATGTATATGCCACCACTGAAAATTGTGTTTGCTCCATGTGGTGCAACTAGGTATTAAAGAATCTTCCAAATGAAACTATAATGAAATAGCTACAGGAAAATGTATCCTAATCAGTTGAAAACAAACTTACAGTTGTCTAGAAGTTGATAGAAAAATACATTTAGAAAAAGAGATTCCTTTATTTTACAAAAGAGAGATGTGGGAGTCAGTGACCAACATTTTTTATAGATTAAGTATCATCAAATGAGATAATGCACATTATGTTAATTGTTACTGTAATACAGTATCATATCTTCCCCTTCTCCTTTGATGTCTTCTGCACACTTCACTGCACATCCCCCTTCACTCCTTCCTGTGACAAATTCCTCTGCCAAAAATTTAATATTTTTAATCTGTTAAACCTTCCTCTGCTACCATTCTTGGACCTTAGACTTAGAGATAAAGCTGTCCTCGACCCAGATTCTTAGTTCAATACCACAGTATTTTACTGTGGAAAATTCTACTGGAGGTTGTAGACCCTTTCCATCCTCTGACCTTTGAAGTTCTTGCCTAGCCATGTATATGGATTATACAGTTTGACATTAACTCCAAACCTGGTGTATCTTGGTATTTTTCATACATGCAGTCCATTGCCAGAGGTCAAAGAAGCTGAAGGTGCTAAAAAGAATATACATCTACAAAAGACTGAATCCTTGACTACTAGATTTGAAGTTTGGCACTTACCCACTAAGCCACAGACCCACCAAACAGAGAATTACCTTAAACCACAAGAGGGGAAGTTGTCTAATGACTGTATGCAAAGTATACGTTCTTCCAGCAGTGTAAGTGACAGCCTAGATGATTGTTCCCAGTATGAATCTTTAACTTTGCCACAGAGTATGAATTGTTTTGAAACTTTATGGCAAATTAAAACTGTGTGCTGGACTGGGACTCAAACCTGGAACTTTGTCTTTTGTGGACAGTGCTCAAACTGATGGAATTATTGAGGCACAACTCACGCTCTACCCTCACAGCTTCTCTTCTGCCAGCATCTCACTCGTTTTCCGCACTTCACATAAATACTTCTGGAAACCAGTATCTAGGATGGTACAGGGATGACCACCCAGCATTTGATTTCTGATGAGTAATACCTCTTTTACCATTAATTAGTGATTCATGTTAAAAAGATAGAAACTGGTGAGGAGGTTATGATCTGTCTTTGTTTCTTCCAACCTAGTTTCATGTTTCCAGAATGAGATTTTCACTCTGCAGTGGAGTGTGCACTGATATGAAACTTCCTGGCAGATTAAAACTGTGTGCCGGACCGAGACTCTAACTCGGGACCTTTGCCTTTCACGGGAAAGTGCTCTACCAACTGAGCTAACCAAGCACGACTCACGCCCCATCCTCACAGCTTTACTTCCGCCAGTACCACACCTCCTACCTGCCAAACTTTACAGAAGCTCTCCTGCAAACCTTGCAGAACTAGCGCTCCTGAAAGAAAGGATATTGTGGAAATATGGCTTAGCCACAGCCTGGGGGATGTTTCCAGAATGAGATTTTCACTCTGCAGCGGAATGTGTGCTGATATTCATGTGTTCAGCAATCTGCTTCAGGACCAATCCATTTCATGAGCAATTCTTGATGCAGCCTCTGGGAACTGTTGTAATATTACCTTGATATTTGTATCTCCGTGAAGTATTACATCTTCATGGCTATTGAAGGCCCTGTTGAAACACACTGGTAATTTGGATAGTGTGAGACCATTCAGATGCAGCAGTATTGTTTGATGATGTAATTGGTAGTAGTGAGTGCTAAATACACTCCTGGAAATGGAAAAAAGAACACATTGACACCGGTGTGTCAGACCCACCATACTTGCTCCGGACACTGCGAGAGGGCTGTACAAGCAATGATCACACGCACGGCACAGCGGACACACCAGGAACTGCGGTGTTGGCCGTCGAATGGCGCTAGCTGCGCAGCATTTGTGCACCGCCGCCGTCAGTGTCAGCCAGTTTGCCGTGGCATACGGAGCTCCATCGCAGTCTTTAACACTGGTAGCATGCCGTGACAGCGTGGACGTGAACTGTATGTGCAGTTGACGGACTTTGAGCGAGGGCGTATAGTGGGCATGCGGGAGGCCGGGTGGACGTACCGCCGAATTGCTCAACACGTGGGGCGTGAGGTCTCCACAGTACATCGATGTTGTCGCCAGTGGTCGGCGGAAGGTGCACGTGCCCGTCGACCTGGGACTGGACCGCAGCGACGCACGGATGCACGCCAAGACCGTAGGATCCTACGCAGTGCCGTAGGGGACCGCACCGCCACTTCCCAGCAAATTAGGGACACTGTTGCTCCTGGGGTATCGGCGAGGACCATTCGCAACCGTCTCCATGAAGCTGGGCTACAGTCCCGCACACCGTTACGCTGTCTTCCGCTCACGCCCCAACATCGTGCAGCCCGCCTCCAGTGGTGTCGCGACAGGCGTGAATGGAGGGACGAATGGAGACGTGTCGTCTTCAGCGATGAGAGTCGCTTCTGCCTTGGTGCCAATGATGGTCGTATGCGTGTTTGGCGCCGTGCAGGTGAGCGCCACAATCAGGACTGCATACGACCGAGGCACACAGGGCCAACACCCGGCATCATGGTGTGGGGAGCGATCTCCTACACTGGCCGTACACCACTGGTGATCGTCGAGGGGACTCTGAATAGTGCACGGTACATCCAAACCGTCATCGAACCCATCGTTCTACCATTCCTAGACTGGCAAGGGAACTTGCTGTTCCAACAGGACAGTGCACGTCCGCATGTATCCCGTGCCACCCAACGTGCTCTAGAAGGTGTAAGTCAACTACCCTGGCCAGCAAGATCTCCAGATCTGTCCCCCATTGAGCATGTTTGGGACTGGATGAAGCGTCGTCTCACGTGGTCTGCACGTCCAGCACGAACGCTGGTCCAACTGAGGTGCCAGGTGGAAATGGCATGGCAAGCCGTTCCACAGGACTACATCCAGCATCTCTACGATCGTCTCCATGGGAGAATAGCAGCCTGCATTGCTGTGAAAGGTGGATATACACTGTACTAGTGCCGACATTGTGCATGCTCTGTTGCCTGTGTCTATGTGCCTGTGGTTCTGTCAGTGTGATCATGTGATGTATCTGACCCCAGGAATGTGTCAATAAAGTTTCCCCTTCCTGGGACAATGAATTCACGGTGTTCTTATTTCAATTTCCAGGAGTGTAGTAATGTCATCTCAGAAACTGCTGTGCTGCTTGTTCTATTATGTCTGTGACTGTACTAAAATGAGTAACAGGGGATGTGATCTATAATCAACAGGAATTTCAATCTGTATAGATTTTACAGAAATTTCTTTGCAATGTATATAGCACTCATCCCTTCCATTCTGTCTGCAAATAATTAGACTACATTTTATTCATTATGTTTGATTTGAATGATTGAGCTCTCTGAACTGTTTTGTTGCTTCTTGTGTAGTGCTACCTCAGAATCATACAAGGGGCATTTGAAAAGTCCATGCAAAAATAAAAACTACTTACGTGTTAGGGTAAACCTTTTTTATATTTCGACATAGTCTCCTTACTTATACACTTTGTCCAATGCTGTTCTAATTTGTTGATCCCTTCTGAATAATAGGAATTGTCCAAATCTCCAAAATACCTATTACTTGCTGCAATCACCTCCTCATTTGAATAAAATCTTTGTTCCACCAACCGTTTCTTCAAATTGGGGAACAAATAGTAGTCTGAGGGAGCCAAGTCTGGAAAATAGGGGGGATGTGAAACAAGTTGGAATCCTATTTCCATTAATTTTGCGACCACAACTGTTGAGGTGTGTGCTGCTGCATTGTCATGATGGAAAAAGACTTTTTTCGGTCCAATCGCTGTCATTTTTCTTGCAGCTTAGTTTTCAAACAGTCCTATAACAATGAATAATCTGCACCTGTAATAGTTTTACCCTTTTCCAGATAGTCGATGAGGATTATCCCTTGCGAATCTCATAAGACAGTTGCCATAACCTTTCCAGCTGAAGGACTTGTCTTCACCTATTTTGGTGCAGATTCTCCATTGGTAACCCATTGTTTAGATTGTTGTTTGGTCTCAGGAGTATAGTAATGTATCCATGTTTCATCCACACTGAGGAAACAATGCTTAAAGTCCTGTGGATTCTTCCTGAACAGCTGCAAACCATCCTTGCAACACTTCACATGGTTCCATTTTTGGTCAAGCATGGGCAATTGTGGAACCCATCTTGCAGATAGCTTTCTCATGTCCAAATGTTTATGCAAAATATTATGTACCTGTTCATTCGAGATGCCCACAGCACTAGCAACCTCACGCAACTGTCATCCATCACCATATCATGGATTTTATCAATGATGTCTGGAGTCGTAACCTCCACAGGGTGTCCAGAGTGTTCAGCATCACTTGTGCCCATATGGCCAATCTGAAAATTTTGAAACCACTTATAAACTGTTATAACTGAAGGTGCAGTCACCGTAATGTTTATCAAGCTTCTCCTTAGTCTCCTGAGGCGTTTTGCCTTTCACAAAGTAATGTTTAATCACCACACGAAATTCTTCTTCATCCATTTTTTGATAACCACTCGACTTCCTTGATTCACATGAATGCCAAACACAAAGAAATAGACCAGTATGGCTGAAACTTTGTGTGCATTCTTTCCAAAGATGCTACTAACTGAACTTGACCTCGTTACGTGCCAGTGATGCCATCTCTCGGACTTTGCACATACTTTTCAAATGTATGTGTAGCGACTACCATTCCCAGTACAAAGTGGGAATACAAGGTACTTGAAGCAATTGTCGTTTTAACTTTTTATACTTCTAGGCAATTACTGTGACATTGCAAACTGAAATCCTATGCTGCACAATCTATTTGGGGATATCATTATTGTGTTCTTGATACATTTCAGTTAGTAATTTATTCTGCCAGAAATGACTGTAGCTCTTTGAGGTTGCATAGAATTCAAAGGTTTTGCAACACTTGCAGATAGGCATCCATGTGTCATACACTGTTTCTGTCTAAGATGTGCTGTACGTGTTCAGATTGTAGTTGAAAAATATAGTATTTTGCCAGATTGCATGAAAGGTGCAATAAGCTAGATAAGCTTGTCTCTGATGGACTTGTCATGATTACGCCAGCAAATTAGTTCATGCTTTCATGGGATTTATCTTACAATTTGTTTGAGATAGTGTTGAAATATTGCTGAAGCACTAGAAATCCCAAACAAGAGTGGAGGTCACTGATATAAAAACCATAGAATGTGTTTATGACCAGCAGTTACTGTGACTAGTCATATAACAGAAGCTGTAAATATGCTCCTGAGAAAGAAGAAGAAGAAGAAAAAAAAAAAAGAAGATTGGGGTTTAAAGTCTCATTAACAGGCCAAGGTCATTAGAGAGAGAGAGCACAAACTCTGTTCTGTTGCGCTTGACATGTCTAATTCTGAATAAAATTGCCTTCTGACAATTTTAACTGTAACTCTTCAGGTTGAGGTACAGAACATGTGTCAGCCTGTGACTGTAAATTTACTTTGATCTTAAAATCCTCATAAATGTGATAGGTTCTGTTTTGTTTGTTAATTATGGCCATCATGATGTTTCACTGACAGGAAGAGCTTAGTCACATGGCTCCACTTAACTCAAAATTATTTTCACATGGCCACACTTAACTCAATATGGTTTAGTTCTCCTTTAACTGCATCTACTAAACAAATCATAGAAACTCCAACTTTTTGTATTAATTAGTTACAAAAGCATATTTATTCTTTTGCACATATGCTGAATGCATTCATTGATGTGTGCTGCTTCATTAATGTCAAAGTATGCTAGACATCTCTATATTCTGTTCAAACAAATTTCGGGCTTGCAGCCGGTCGTCGTTCAACGACGACCGGCTGAAAGCCCGAAATTTGTTTGAATAGTCAATTCGCTGGGAAAATTTTAAAATTCACATCTCTATATTCTGTTTCAACTAGGATGGAAGAAGCCTCTCACATGACGTTTTTGTGTTTTGTGTGACACCAGAGAAGTTTTGCATCACTTTCAAAGTGGGCAACATGAAGTATATTTCGGTTCATGAGAGTTGCAGTGTCTTCAGTATCTACCTCACATTTTATTCCATGTCTTTGAACAGCCCCTTACCTTAAGGTTGCAAAAGACTCTAAGCTGACAAAAATCATGGGATAGCAGTAGTATCACATACACAAGGTGTAGAAGGGCAGTGCATTGGCATTGTTGTCATTTGTAATCCATGATTCATGTGAAAAAGTGTCCAATGTGATTATGGTCACATGATAGGAATTAACAGACTATTAATGTAGAATGGTATTTGGAGCTAGATACATGGGGCAGTACATTTGAGAAATTGTTAGGGAATTCAGTATTCCAAGATACACAGCGTCAAGAGTGTGCCAAGAATACCAAATTTCAGGTATACACAGAGCAATGGCTAGTGGCCTTCACTTAATGACTGAGAGCAGCAGCATTTGTGTATAGTTACCAGTGCTAACAGGCAAGCAACACTGTGTGAAATAACCACAGAAATCAAATTGGGATGCATGACAACTGTTTCTGTTAGGACAGTGCATGAAATTTGGCGTTAGTAGGTTATGGTAGCAGATGACTAAAGCGAGTACCTTTGCGAACAGCACAACATTGCCTGCAGTTCCTCTCCTGGATTCCTGGACATATCGATTGGACCCTAGATGACTGGGAAACCGTGACCTGATCAGATGAGCCATGAATTCGGTTGGTCAAAGCTGATGGTAGGGTTCAAGTGTATCACAGACTGCATGAAGTCATAGACCCAAGTTGTCATCAAGGCACTGTGCTAACTGGTTGTGGCTCCATAATGGCATGGGCTGTGTTTGCATGGAATGAACCAATCAGTGACTGGAAATGGTTATGTTTGGTTGCTTCGAGACCATTTGCAGCCATTCATGGACTTCACATTTCCAAACAACAATGTAATTTTTATGGATAACATTGTGCCATGTTACCAGGCCACATTTCTGCTCATTAGTTTGAAGAACATTCTGGACAGTTCAAGCGAATGATTTGGCCACCAGTATCACCCGACATGAATCGAATCAAACGTTAATGGGACACAATCGAGATGTCAGTTTGTACACAAAATCCTGCACCAACAACACTTTCACAATTGCGTACAGCTATAGAGGCAGCAGGGCTCAATATTTCTGCAGAGAATTTCCAGTGACTTGTTCAGTTGGTACCATGTCGAGCTGCTGCAGTGCACGGGGCAAAAGGAGGTCTGACATGAAATTATGGGGTGCCCCATGATTTTTGTCACCTCAGTGTAGATTGCAATTTTTGAAATATGTTTAGTACTATTGGTACTGGCTTATAAGAAATGCAAGCTGCTTCTAAGGCGCTCTTCTTCAAGACAGCCTTACTTTCAATACTGTCATTTGCATCTCTCGAATATAACAAAGTAAACTTATCTAAAATGCTTTTGAAAGTGATTTGAAACATGGGACATGCTGAGGCAGGCCTGGTGAGTTTTTAATCTCTCGTTGAAGTTGAATTTTAGTGGCTTTTCATGGGAAGTATGTTTCATTTCTGCTGTGTAATGAGCTTCATGTTCTACAACTTGATCCAGTGATTGATTTGGCAGCTTCTTTACCTCGTTTCACACTGCCTTGGCAATGGCCTGTTGAATGATCTTGTCTGTATCATTTGCTACACCTTGGTATTCTGCATACAGATTTGCAATTTTGTTGAGGCCTTGTAACTTGAACCCACTGCATTAAGGTTGATAACTTTTCCCAGTCTTCTGAAAAACATAACACAAGACCCCTACATGGAAAGTTTGCTTAAAGTACCGAGAAAGCTTTTAATCTCTGGCAATGCAGTAATCAAACAATGGAAAATCCAGGATGGAATGTAACAATCTTCTGAAAAAGGATAATTGCTACTCATAATATAACGGAGATGCTGAGTCACAGACAAGCACCACAAAAGGACTGTCAGAAAGTGAGCTTTCAGCTGACAAGGCATTCATCGAAAATAGACAAAACACACACACCTGCATGTGTGCACGCGCGCGCAGCAAACGCAACTCATACAACACATGACCACAGTCTTTGGCTGCTGAAGTCAGACTGCAGTCTGTCAGAAAAACTGCAGTCTGTCAGAAAGTGATCTTTTGGCCGATGAGACCTTCAGACTGCAGTCTGGCTTCAGCAGCCAGAGACTGTGGTGACATATGTGTGTGTGTGTGTGTGTGTGTGTGTGTGTGTGTGTGTGTGTGTGTGTGTGTGTGTGTGTGTATGTGTGTGTGTGTGTGTGTCTTATCTAGTTTTGACGAAGGCCTCATTGGCCGAAAGCTCTTTTACTAGAAGTCTTTTTGTTGTGCTTACCTGTGACTCAGCGTCTCTGCTATATGGCGAGTAGCAACTAACCTTATCATAATAGTGCAGTAATGAAAAGTTTGCAAGGGGTAAGAAGTTTATATCTCACTTATTTATATTTTTAAATACTAGCAACCTGCCCCATCTTTGCAAGTGTAGCACCAGTGTAGTTGTCTACAACTGGACAACTTCTATGACATAGCAGTAATTTTGGTATAGGCCAGTCTGTGTACTTATGATTAAAATTCAGAGAATTGAATATCCTCACATTCATATAACTTAAAAGATTTAAGCAGCGCACACTAAGAAAGTTCCCAGCAGGCACAGGTGTTGTCTGTTCCATATTTAAGTGGCGTTTGTAGTGACATTTTGTGGCAATTATGGTAGCAAACGTTGTGGTCACAGCTTAATATATGATACGTCCTGTGCAACAGGTCATTTAGGAAGTCAGCCATAACGCATGGCCTCCTGATAGCACTAGCTTGTGCCTTGTTACCTGATATTCTTGGCTGTGTTGTCCAAATTTCTCTTGCTGCTTTCTTGAATTCTGAAAAAAAAAGGTATTACTGATTTATAATCCACGTGAGTGACTGTAGATGAGATGGGAATCTTCTGTGTTGGCATTTTGTTGAGTTTTCCATCTTTTCCAAATGCTGTTGATCCTGCTGCTTCATCAGCTTCGTAGACAGGGTGATGATCAATTTTTTGTACGTTCCACACATAATATTCTTCACAGTTCATTATGATGTGAAATGCGTCAGCAGCTTTAAAAATAAGATACCTCTTCTCTGTGAAAACATGGCTACAAGTTGGCCATTTTCATAACTTTCTTTTTAAAGTCTTAATCCACAACACAGTTTGATATGTAGCCCAGCCACATACATAATATACTACTATCTGTTCAGAAATTCATCTACAGATTAGAAGGGTTTGTCAAGCAGTAATATTTTGAATCATTTTTAAAACTTTCATTATACACCAACACCTTTAACTCACAGAGAGGCAGTCAGATATTTCCATGGCTGCATACTTTTTTCTCCTTTCTGCTCAAAAGTAAAGTTAATTTGCAGATAGTGAAGGCTATTTTTGTTCCTAGTCATATAAAAGGAGCATTCAAAACTGATTGGCACTACAATTTCTTGTGTTCACAGGAACCATTTACTGAAAAAATTCTGACAGCTTCCATATTTGCATAGCAAACAATGTTTTGGAAGCATACCAGAACCACTTGTGAACAACTGCATGAAGTGGTAGAAAACTTTTTACCCCACATGGTCTCTTTCATTCCTTCAAATAGGCACCAGATTGAGCAAATATGGAAGTTGTGGCAGCACAGCAAACCCTAGTCCACACATTGTGGCAATGGTGTGGTGACTGGCATGTGGCCATACATTGTCATGTTGGAGAAAAATGCCACAGACCATTTCCTGTGATGGTGTTGTTGACTGCAGTGGCAGAGTTGGTGCAGTGAACTGCAGTACTAATTATTGTTTAGTGTTATATTGGGAGGGAGCTAGTCCACCAGCAATATCCTTTTCTGACCTGAGAACACAGTCTCCATTTGTTTCTGTACATTTTTGGCTAGTTGGTCAGTTTGTGGGGGGGTTAAGGGACCAGACTGCAAAGGTCATCAGTCCCTTTTTCCACGACCATGAAGCACCCACAAGGGATAAAAAACAGGCAACGGAGATGACAAGGGACGACACAGAATAAGAAAAACACAGACAAGAGGAATTAAAAGTACACAGAGTGTGACAGTGGCTGGCCGACCATGGAAACAAAAAAGGAAAAGCCAACCACCGAGAGACACACTAAAAACACCAATCTAAAAACCATAGGCCAAAGGCCAGACTCAACACAAAAAAAACCAAACTCTTAGTTCGAGCAATAAAAGCCCCCTGAACAAAAAAAACTCGAAACTAAGTCTGCCATTGCAGCGTCATCTGTTAAAAGTGCTGGGAGCGTATCAGGCAGTGCAAATGTTTGCCTGAGCACAGTTAAAAGCAGTAGGCCAATAAGATGTGGACCACTGTCAACACTGATCCACAGCGACAGAGAGGTGGGTCCTCACGGCGCAAGAGATGACTGTACATCAGCCAGGTGTGGCCAATGCATAGGCGGCAGAGAACAACGTGATTCCTTGCGAGAAGCTCACAAGGAAGAGCGCCTCACACCTGTAGTCTCCTTGACGACCCAAAGTTTGTTGGGTTAAGGCAGGGTGCGCCATTTATCACCCCAGGTGCCAAGGACCTTCTGCCGCAAAACTGATTGGAGATCACACTCTGAAAGGCCAATCTCCAAGGCCGTTGCACCAACAGCCTGTTTGGCCAGCGTGTCAACACGTTCATTACCCGGGATGCTGGCATGACCCGGGGTCCACACAAAGACAACGAAGTGGCCGCAACAGGAACGTGTATGGAGGGACTCCTGGATAGCCATTACCGGATGAGAGTGAGGGAAACTCTGATCAATAGCCCGTAAACCGCTCAAGGTGCCACTACAGGTAACGAAGGACTCACCGAGTGGATATACTCTATGGTGTGAGTGATGGCAACAAGCTCTGCAGCGAAGACACTGCAGCCAGTTGGCAATGAGAGTTGTTCAGAATGGTCCCTAACAGTAATAGCATAACCAACTCGACCAGCAGCCATCAAACCGTCGGTTTAGGCCACATCAGAGCCGTGAAACATGTCAAGGATGGAAAGAAAGTGGTGGCGGAGGGCCTCATGAGGGTCTGAGTCCTTTGGGCCCTGTGCCAAATCCAGCCGAAGACATGGGTGGGGCATACACCATTGGGGTATACTTATATGGGCCCAGAAAAGATGTGGGAGAAGGAAAAACTCAAGCCCAGAGAGAAGAGCCTGGACGTGAACTGAGATCGTACACCCTGACCTGGGCCGCTGTTCTGGAAGATGGAAGGCTGAGTTGGGAAACAGGAGACGGTAATTTGGATGCCCAGGCAAGCTAAAAACATGTGCAGCATAAGTGGCCACTATACGTAGGTGCCAGATCCACAATGGAGGGACACCAGCCTGTTTACAGGGCTTGTGCAGAAAGCTCCAGTTGCGAGTCGGATCCCACAGTGAAGTAAGGGATCAAGCAACCGCAACAGGGAAGGCTATGTCGAACCATAAGCCAGGCTCCCATAATCGAGACAGGACTGAATCAATGCCTGATATAGTCGTAGAAGGGTAGACTGATCGGTACCCCAGATGGTGTGACTCAAGCAACGAAGAGCGTTAAGATGGCACTAGTACGTTTGTTTAAGTTGCGGAATATGAGGGATCTAAGTCAACCGGGTATCAAAAAGCAAGCCTAAAAAACGTTGCATCTCCACCACAGCAAGAGATTCGCCGTCAAGATAAAGCTGTGGCTCAGGATGAACAATGCGACGCCGGCAGAAATAAATGACACAGGTCTTGACGGCCGAGAACTGTAAGCCATGCGTGACGGCCCAAGATTGCACCCTGTGGATAGCGCCCTGTAGTTGCCGTTCAGCAACCGCAATGACAGTGGAGCTATAGTACAGGCAAAAGTCATCAGCATACAAAGAAGCCGATACGGACATTCCCACAGCTGCAGCTAGCCAATTGATAGTAACTAAAAAGAGGCAGACACTCAAGACAGAGCCTTGCGGGACCCCATTCTCCTGGACTCGGGAGAAACTGTGGGAGGAACCAACTTGCATATCAGAAGAAATGAAGCAACAGAAAATTTTGAATAAAATTCGGGAGTGGGCCCTGAAGACCCCACCCATGAAGCGTGGTGAGGATGTGATGTGGCCATGTGGTATTGTATGCTTTCACATGTCAAAATAGATGGCAACCAGATGCTGATGGCGGGCAAATGCCTTATGGACAGCAGACTCCAGGCAGACCAGATTATCAGTGGCAGAGTAGCCCTTACGAAATCCTCCCTGTGACGGAGCCAGAAGGCCCCAAGACTCAAGTAGCCAACTCAACCTCCCACTCACCATGCGTTCGAGCAACTTGCACAGAACGTTGGTGTGCCTAACGGGGCAGTAGCTGTCCACCTCCAGTGGGTTCTTGCCAGGCTTCAACATTGGTATGATAATGCTTTCCCACCATTGAGACAGGAACTCACCCTCAACCCAGATATGGTTGAAAAGGTCTAGGAGGCATTGCTGGCAGTTCACTGAGAGATGTTTGAGCATGTGATAGTGGATGCGATCTGGCCCGAGAGCTGTATGAGGACAAGCAGCTAGGGCACTTTGGAATTCCCACTCACTGAATGGAGCATTGTACGATTCAGGGTGGCGCGTATGTAAGGAAAGGCTCCGACGTTCCAACCACTCTTTGAAGGAGCGGAAGGCCAGCAGGTAATTCATAGAAGCGGAACTCTGAGCATAATGCTGTGCTAAGAGTTTTGCAATTGTGTTGGAATCAGTACATTGGACAGATGGTAGAAGGCTAGGGCTGCAGACCGAAAGGTCAGTGGCTGAATACGTGCCATGCGCCATGATGAAATGTGTGGAGGCACCATAATTTAAGAGGGAAAGGTCCACCTGTGCCAGCACTCGCTCAATGGCAGTGCCTCGGCCTGTTGCCACCACGCCACCCCACAAAGGGTTATGGTCATTAAAATCGCCCAGTAACAGAAAAGGTGGTGGCAGTTGGCCTATCAGTGCAGCCATTACATGCTGTGGGACATCACCATCTGGTGGAAGATAGATACTGCAGACAGTAACAGCCTGAGGCATCCACACCCGAACAGCGACAGCCTCTAAAGGTGTTTGAAGAGGTACACACTCACTGTAAAGAGAGTTAAGGCTGTAGATGCAGACACCACCAGATACCCTCTCATAAGCTCCCCGATTATTATAATAACCCCGATAGCCATGGAGGGCAGGGGTTTGCATCGCCGGAAACCCGGTTTCCTGGAGAGAAATGCGGAAGAAAGGATGAAGGCTGAGAAGTTGTCGGAGCTCAGCAAGGTGGTGGAAAAAACCACTGCAATTCCACTGGAGAATGACATTGTCCATGGCTGAAAAAGGTGTGAAGGGACCGAGGAGGCAGATTACGCCACTGGGTCACCTGGCGCCACCGATTGAGGATGTGTGTGATTGACATCCATCGTATCTGAAGGTCCGGCGAGATCTAAGTACTCAGCGAACGCCAGAATCTGCTCCTCATCCTCAGACGCAGAGCTTGTAGGGAGTGGTGGGGTGGGTTCCAGTGCAAGTTCTTTGGTCTTAGAGGTATTCTTCTTGGACTTTTCTTGCTGCTCCTTGGGTTTCAATGGCTGGGGGGGGGGGGGGGGGGGGGGGGCTTCACTGATTCAGTCTCTGGGACAGAGGAGGATTGTGAAGCCCTATGACCAGCTGCTTGTAGGCACTTCAGCCACTGGCGGGCGTCATCTTTCCCACTGGTGGGCATCATCTTTCCCACTGGTGGAAACCTGGGAAGGGAGGTACCCAAGGGACCCCTTGCGAGCAAGAGGAGCCAAAGAAGTTGGATGATTCTCTGGCTTAGAAGTGGGGATGGACGTCCCCGATGGGTGGGAGGGTGGGGGGGGGGGCGAGGGGGGGGGGGGATGCTGTTCCCGAAGTAGGTGGGGCAGGAGCAACAGGGAAGGTAGTGCCCCCACGAGCAAGGGGGCAGGTGTAGTCTTCCGGCTCTGAGAGGTGACTGTTGTAGGTGGAGCTGATGAGGTTAGAACAGTGATAGCGGCGGCATAAGAGGAGGTTATACGAACAGGATGGAGGCGTTCAAACTTTTGCTTAGCCTCAGTGTAGGTCAGTTGTTCCATTATTTTCTGCTCTTTCTGTAAAATCCTACAGTCTGGCTATCAAGGTGAATGATGTTCTCCACAGTTAACACAGATGAGAGGTGGGGCCCATGGAGTATTGGGATGTGATGGGTGTCCGCAGCCTCGACATGTGGGGCTGGGAGTACAGCGGGAAGACATGTAGCTGAACTTCCAGCACTTAAAGCACTGCGTCAGTGGAGGGATGTATGGCTTGACATCACAGCGGTAAACCATCACCTTGACCTTCTCAGGCAATGTATCACCCTCGAAGGCCAAGGTGAAGGCACTGGTGGCAACCTGATTATCTCTTGGACCCCAATGAATGCGCGAGATGAAATGAATGACTCACTGCTCCAAATTGGCATGCAGCTCGACATCAGACTGCAAAAAAAAGGTCCCTGTGGAATATAATACCCTGGACCATATTTAAACTCTTCTACATTTACATCTACATCCATACTCCGCAAGCCACCTGATGGTGTGTGGCGGAGGGTACCTTGAGTACCTCTATCGGTTCTCCCTTCTATTCCAGTCTTGTATTGCTCGTGGAAAGAAGGATTGTCGGTATCCCTCTGTGTAGGCTCTAATCTCTCTGATTTTATCCTCATGGTCTCTTCGCGAGATATACGTAGGAGGGAGCAATATACTGCTTGACTCTTCAGTGAAGGTATGTTCTCGAAACTTCAACAAAAGCCTGTACCGAGCTACTGAGCATCTCTCCTGCAGAGTCTTCCACTGGAGTTTATCTATCATCTCCGTAATGCTTTCGCGATTACTAAATGATCCTGTAACGAAGCGCGCTGCTCTCCGTTGGATCTTCTCTATATCTTCTATCAACCCTATCTGTTACGGATCCCACACTGCTGAGCAGTATTCAAGCAGTGGGTGAACAAGCATACTGTAACCTACTTCCTTTGTTTTAGGATTGCATTTCCTTAGGATTCTTCCAATGAATCTCAGTCTGGCATCTGCTTTACCGACAATCAACTTTATATGATCATTCCATTTTAAATCACTTCTAACTACTCCCAGATAATTTATGGCATTAACTGCTTCCAGTTGCTGACCTGCTATATTGTAGCTAAATGATAAGGGATCTTTCTTTCTATGTATTCGCAGCATATTACACTCGTCTACATTGAGATTCAATTGCCATTCCCTGCACCATGCGTCAATTCGCTGCAGATCCTCCTGCATTTCAGTACAATTTTCCATTGTTACAACCTCTCGATATACCACGGCATCATCTGCAAAAAGCCTCAGTGAACTTCCGATGTCATCCACAAGGTCATTTATGTATATTGTGAATAGCAACGGTCCTATGACACTTCCCTGCGGCACACCTGAAATCAGTCTTACTTCGGAAGACTTCTCTCCATTGAGAATGACATGCTGCGTTCTGTTATCTAGGAACTCTTCAATCCCATCACACAATTGGTCTGATAGTCCACATGCTCTTACTTTGTTCATTAAACGACTGTGAGGAACTGTATCGAATACCTTGCGGAAGTCAAGAAACACAGCATCTACCTGTGAACCCATGTCTATGGCCCTCTGAGTCTCGTGGACGAATAGCGCGAGCTGGGTTTCACACGACCGTCTTTTTCGAAACCCATGCTGATTCCAACAGAGTAGATTTCTAGTCTCCAGAAAGGTCATTATACTCGAACATAATACGTGTTCCAAAAGTCTACAACTGATCAATGTTAGAGATATAGGTCTATAGTTCTGCACATCTGTTCGACGTCCCTTCTTGAAAACGGGCCCTTTTACAATCCTTTTGAACACTACTCTCTTCTAGAGACCTACGGTACACCGCTGCAAGAAGGGGGGCAAGTTCCCTCGCGTACTCTGTGTAAAATCGAACTGGTATCCCATCAGGTCCAGCGGCCTTTCCTCTTTTGAGTGATTTTAATTGTTTCTCTATCCCTCTGTTGTCTATTTCGATATCTACCATTTTGTCATCTGTGCGACAATCTAGAGAAGGAACTACAGTGCAGTCTTCCTCTGTGAAACAGCTTTGGAAAAAGACATTAAGTATTTCGGTCTTTAGTCTGTCATCCTCTGTTTCAGTACCATTTTAGTCACAGAACGTCTGGACATTTTGTTTTGATCCACCTACTGCTTTGACATAAGACCAAAATTTCTTAGGATTTTCTGCCAAGTCAGTACATAGAACTTTACTTTCGAATTCATTGAACGCCTCTCGCACAGCCCTCCTCACACTACATTTCGCTTCGCGTAATTTTTGTTTGTTTGTAAGGCTTTGGCTATATTTATGTTTGCTGTGAAGTTCCCTTTGCTTCCGCAGCAGTTTTCTAAATCGGTTGTTGTACCACGGTGGCTCTTTTCCATCTCTTACGATCTTGCTTGGCACATACTCATCTAATGCATATTGTACGATGGTTTTGAACTTTGTCCACTGATCCTCAACACTATCTGTACTTGAGACAAAACTTTTGTGTTGAGCCGTCAGGTACTCTGAAAATGCTTTTTGTCACTTTTGCTAAACAGAAAAATCTTCCTACCTTTTTTAATATTTCTATTTACAGCTGAAATCATCGATGCAGTAACCGCTTTATGATCACTGATTCCCTGTTCTGCGTTAACTGTTTCAAATAGTTCGGGTCTGTTTGTCACCAGAAGGTCTAATATGTTATCGCTTATGGGGCGTAATGGTAACAGAAACATCCCCCAACTTGTCACAGATGAGTAATGCCTGTAACTGGGCAGAGGATGCTGTTTTTATTAAGACTGACCCAGAGCACATTTTAGACAAGCCCTCCACCTCCCCAAACTTGTCCTCTAAATGTTTTACAAAGAACGGAGGCTTCATTGTCATGAAAGACTCCCTGCCAGCTCTCGTACATACTAGGTACCGGGGCGAATAAGCTCCACTGCCAACCTTAGCCTGTAGTTCCTCCCATGGTGTGGCCAGGGAGGGGAATGATTTGGGGTCATACGTGTTTGCATTAAATTGAGCCCTCGAACGCTTAGAGACTGCTGGTGGCCAGCCACCAGCAAGAGATGATGCACCATGCTTCATTGTGTGTCATCCGCCCTGCTGCCACCCACTCCGATCAAGGGCCTTCCCCATGAGTGCCACCCATCCGCAGCAAAAGCTACCTGGCAGGATGGCCATTGCTGGGAGCCCCTATGCCCCAGGGAGATAGGCATCTACTCCTTGGCATATGTGGTGAGTTAACGGCGCAAACATCAGCAGAGCGATCCTTGTATTGTCAGGGAGCCACAACCAACAGGGTACATGGTGGCTCGACCACAATGGACTGGCTACCACGCTGGATATGAGGTGCAAAGAAGTCCAAGGTCATCGTCGGCACAGAAAGCGGCACTGCATTGTGCATGGCGTATCCTCACCGAGACATAAAGAATGGGTGGGACTGCATGTAATGACGGGAAAGGGGACTAAAGATCTCAATGCATGATGGACACAATGCACCAAGTAAGGCACCCTTTCTCAGTTGGCTCACTCTTCAGAATAATTTTGAAATATGGAGGTCAAACCCGAGAGGGTATCATCACGTAAGCACCGAAACATGTGAGACTCCTTTTAGTCGCCTCTTACAACAGGCAGGAATACTGTGGGCCTCTTCTTACCCCCAGACCTGCAGGGGGGATTATTTTTGGCAGTAACTTCTTGGGACAAGAGTTCCCAGTATGCTTCCACCCCATAGACTGGCATGTTTCTTTTCTTTTCTGGCAACAGTGACCAGATCTTCAAAGAATTCCACTAGATCTGCACTGTACTGTGGACCAATTTTGGCATATCTCCATACCCTTCTCTTTCTGCATAATTGTAAGGGAATGGGTCATCCATTTGCACATACTTTCTCTATCTTAAAATCCTCATAGATGGTGGTGTGAAAGTTTCCCTATGATAGACCTGGTGCCTTCTCTAGTTCATCAAATGTGATTTGCTAAGCCCTATTATCAAATCATTAATATGATGTGCATTGTTTGGTTTGCATGCAGTGACTGGACGGTCTGTGCTTTTGTGTTTTTCAGTTCCTGTGCCTCTGAACTTTTTATACCCAACAAAACATGGATCTGCAACTTGGTGCTTCCCCACATATAGCACCTAACCTCTTCTGAATGTCTGAAGCAGTCACTCCTTCCCTCCTAAGAAACCACACTGTCTGCCGTTGCCCATGCTTGTCTGCTTCCGTCCTGTCTTATCAATGTCCACCAGCATACTCACAAGTCAGAACAAGTGTTGCTGCAGTGCACCACCTGTGGGAAGTAGCAATACCACTGCTGGCTGTAGATAGTACTATAGTCTGTCTTCTCACATACATCGACACACATTTCAAACAGCTGCCTTGCAGGAGTTATATGGGGGAGTACTAATCGATATTGAACAAACTAAATTTTTATGAATGCTACCACTATTTTCAAAGTGTGTCTAATTCTTCACAACCAACTCTGTAAGAGAGTAAATGTGTTGTGAAACTGTTGTTAATACGCCTAATTTTGTAAATAGTTACCTACATAGAGCTCAAGGATGAGGCCCAGATATTATCCTTACAGCATGATTTTGTTCAATAAGTACTTTATGTGGAATTGTGCAGAAAATTATTCCATATGACATCACTGAATGGAAGTACACAAAGTCAGCAAATTTTCTAATGCTTTCATCACTGAAATCAGCAATTACACATAAAGCATATATTTTTGAACTGAAACGTGTGAGAAGATCTGTAATATGTGATCTACAATTCAAGTGTAATGTGTCCCCCCCCCCCCCCCCCCCAAAGTTAAGCATTAGACCATTTACTAAGAATCAGTTTGTAATATTTTTGAATGTTTCATTTCATTGCTCCTTAGTGATTTGTCACTACTCAAAAGAAGAATCCTCTTGACTGTTCCATGAAGCATCCTGCACGACTGCTACTATTCAACAGTTGTTCCATATTTTCGTGAAATACACAGAATAACATTACGTTCTATATTGTCTTTGAAGTGATCATCATTTTGGTAGTCCTGAGGAAGTAACTGCAGTTTCTTATAACTATGAAGATAATTGCTGTGATGTTAATCTCTAGTTCTGTTCATTTTCTACACTAATTGTATGTTTTACTGATCTGACACAAGTTGTTGCACAATCCTTAAAAGAGGTGACGTAGTCTCTTTTGTGTGTGTTTGTGTGACTAATTTGTATTCAGTATTACAACAGCAGTAGCTTAAAAGCTAGTAGAGACTCTGCAACACTAGAGAAATTGAAGTGTTCAAAGCCTTTATGCTGTGAAAAGTTTATTAGCACTGCTAACACAATTGAAAGTGCAAAAGAAATTAAATAGTACTATCTCCACAATAGGACAATGTGAAACACAACAAAAGAGTTCTTCACCCCCAAGGGGCTCATGATTTCATAGGCCATGGAAAAGAAACACGTGGAATGGTGTTATACAGGGTGATTCAGCTAGGCTGTTCACCTCATATATTTCAGGAACTGTTTAGGGTATTGTAATTCTGTTTTCACCTAGATGAATTTTGAAAAAGTCTTCACTAAACAAGGAGAAGTCTCGTTTTATGGGGAACTATGATAATTTCTACTGCTGTGTCGTAATTGTAAAAGAGATGAATTCACTGCTGTTTCACTCTTCAAAATCAGATTACTAATTTCAGAGTAATTGCAATATTTAAAACTTATGATTTATCTATTTTGAACTGAAACCAATTGCTGTCTTATGCAAAAGTTTGTGATTTTGTTCCCAAGTATGGAATATGTTTTGTCAGATGAGGAAGAAACAGTATTGCACAATTGTGGTGCCAATATAAAAGGGCCACAGAGGAAATGCAGTTCTCACTCCATTTGAGTTTGTGCTGCTTAATTTGTGAAAATTAATGTCTTACACAAACCAAGAGAAACTAAATATGCTACTTCTCTGTAGAGAACACAGAAGGAGTGTAAGGGAACAGTCAACATGTGCACACAAAAGTATCCCAATGGACTATGTCCAACAAGAACGACAATTCAATAAATGTGTGAAACATTGTTATTTCACAGGTATTGGAACACTAGGCAAAAGGTAAGCAGCAAACCTGAAAGGATCAGTGTGGATGAAATTGATGTTCTTGGAGTTGTTGATCATAATGCACATGATAGCTCCAGAGAAATTGCAAATAAGTCAGCTCAACATTATTTCCATTTTGCATGGAAACAGCTTCCATGTGTATTATGTGTCACTTCACCAGCAGATTAATCAGCAAGATTGCTGAAGATGTATGGAATTCTCTCACTCATTTCTAGTGTGACATCAGAACAATAGGTTCTTTCCTCAATTAATTCTCTATATTAATGAAGCTGCCGGTACAAATCATGAAAAGAATGCAAGAAACATACATTATTAGGCCACAGGGAATCTGCAGTGGCTGAGGTAGGCTGAGCATAAGAGATGAAAATTTAGTGCAGTATTACTGGAGACAAGACGACTGTTCTGTATTTCATTGAAGAAACCTTAAGGGGAAAAGATACACACAATTTCTTAGTGTAGTGCTACTGGCTTTCATAGAGGAAGTATGACTTGAAATATGTAAATATATGGGTGATTGGCTCTCTATTTGCTTGCAGTGAGGAAAGTACTCGCATAGCTTGATTTGTCACTGCTGGGCTTTTTTCTGTGAGCTAAACTCAAAATTAAGTCTGCACACAAGTTCTGACAACCCAAAAAGATTTAAAATATTGCATTGTTGCAGCATGTGGAATGATATTGCAGAAATCTCCTTAGTCTGTTCAGAAGTGACTGCATCAGTGACTGCCAACATGTATTACAATATTTGGTGAGCATTTCAAATGGTTGAGGACATAAATGGAACTTTAATAAAGTGTTTATGGCTATATTTTTTGTGCACTTTCCTTTTTTGTTGCTGTTGCAGATATAATTTTGCAGTGTAAGCATTTATCTTGGTGTTAAACTCATGACGTGAAATTGTTAACAGTCTTCATGCTACAGTACCCTGTTTTACAAATCTGTTCAGTTTCTGCTGTTCACATTTCTTTCAGTACTCTGCCAGAAACAAGATTAGAACTGTTATTTTAAGTAACTGGCGAATCATCTAGAGGGGCAATGTCCTTTGCCTTCCAGTTCGTTTGTGTTACAACTACATGTAGCCGAGTTAATTAGTATCAGTTTTAAATTAAACTATTCTGCACTATTCCATTTTTCTAAGTAGGCTTTCTTAGCTGCATCAACCAGAGCAACAAATCAGCCTGATGGGACAGCTCTGTATAACACCATAAACTTCTGCATAAGAAAGTAGCTCGTTTCATGTTCAAAACAAATAAGTCGTAAGTTCAGATGTAATACGTATAAAACTAGTAGTAAAACTTTGAAGAGTGTGACATCATTGAACTTATCTATTTTAGAATGATGATATTGGCTGCAGAAATTACACTACGTTGTTTGAAAAAGACTCAATATGAATGGTGGATGTGAACTAGAATATGATGTAGTAGTTTTGATTGAAACAATTAATAAAAATAAGGAAAGGCAGGTAGTTGATGTTTAGTAGAGAGCCACATGTAACACCATTGAAATTTAGCTAATGTTTTAAGCTGCTGTTCTTTCTCTAGTTTAAGTACATACTAGTATAAGTACATACTCTAATGTACGTAACCACATAGACTCCCAAACCCAGCCATGTGTGTGTTTTTTAAATATTAGTGTTGTTGTACAGTCTACCAATAATTTGTCTGTCAGTATATTCTTCACATAGATAAAGAAGCGAGCTCTATTGAAGCCAAATTGTTAACAATCTGAAGTGTGTGTCCTCACTATCTTCTTGGCAGTTTAATGCGTTTCAATTTGTATCACCTCACAGTATAGTCAACAAATAATTAGTTTGGTTTGGAACTGACTTACTCATATATATTATGTCCTTGTTTAGAATGTTGTAAACTGTATAGAACTGCAGTTTCATTTTAACTGAGAAGTATTAAATTCTTTGAAATAGCAATGAGAAGAGCATGGATTCTATAACTTAGAAAGAAGACATAAAGTTGATAATCATTTATTTTAAGATCTATTTCAGATTATAGTCAAAGAGTTTAGCAATGAATTCTGATAAATTTTGAGTGGAACTAATGAGTACACTTAATTTATTTGTGCTCATATTTAGTTCTTTGTTTTCCATATTTTTTGCCATTAGATGTAGGTCTGTGTACATGCATCATTGCCAAATAAATATACTCAATTTAGTCTTGAATGTAGATAGAAATCACATGATGTGTTCAGTACTAAGTGTAACACTAAAACCCAAAGAGCTGGAGATGTATATACATTGAGTGAGTGGTTAGCACATTGGATTTCATTCAGGAGGCTAGGGATTCAAATCTACATCTGACCATCCAGATTTAGATTTTTCATGTTAATCACTCCATCAAATGCTGGGGTGGTTCCTTTGAAAGGGCATGGCTGATTTCCTTCCACATCCTTGAAATAATCCATGTGTGTGCTCCATCTCTAATGACCTCATTGTCGACAGGACGTGCCTTACTTCCTTGGAAATGTAGATCAGGCAAATTGCACCTAATAATGTATTCATATAAGTTTATGAAGGAACATCATTTGTCTTGTTAATGCTTTGTGTGTACATCTGTATCATGTTGTATTATCAAGTAGCACTCATATTACCATATTTACCCAACTAAGAGATTACCTTGATTATAAGATGACACCTTGTCCCCCTTTTTTAAGAGGTTACATTTTTTTGTGTCATATTCTTACTAACCAAAATTGCAACTTGTTTTACTTATATAAAGTATCTGCCTAAAAAAGTTAACATTATGCCCATTCTTAACTTATGCCATTTATTAATTGTCTACATTTTGATAATGCAAGAAGAAATGAAATAAATAGAAAGAAATAGTTTACATTAATTTTTATCTTCACTTCCTTTTTTTCTGTGTTGTTCTTTGATGTCAGATCTGTAACTTCCTGGGTGGAGTGTCCTTTGAAAGAATGCAGCACTAACATTTTCTTTCCATTAAGCAAAGAGAATGGTATTCTGTTCCAAACAACCTCCAATGAATCTGGCATCAGGTCCTTTTAACTGAGTCAGTAGAAGTCATACTTCAGGGCAATGGTGTTGTCAATGTTGAAAATCAGCAGTGCTGTAGAGCAGTAGCAGCTTTAGCATCATTAGTTAATGTTTCATTTGTTATGCGATGTTTCAAGTGGTCTGTGAAATCATGTTTTTGTTAACATCAATATGTGTCCTGTAGAGAAATGTTATATTCTTGAGTATTGTCTAATTTTAAAATAAGTTCAATACCTACTACAATTGGATCCAGTAAAGTGGAGCTTAATCATGGTAATCATTCATAAAAAGCCAAGGTATGCAGTATACAACCCCATGGTTAGCATCATGGCAAAATTTGTTGCCCACTTACCACTACCCTCCTCACGTTTGTCTTAGTGCTTGCCAGCTGGTACAACTGTTCCAACTCCCACACTGCCAGCGTCTTCAACTTAAATCTGTGCATGACTTCAGTTGCCAAAGCATCATCTGTAAAAATACCATGGCCCATATATTAAGCCATTGTGCAATGTAAAACCATTGGCACCAGGAACAGTAGTTCAGTCTGTGAACGTAAGATGACCCTGTATTTTTCGAGTGGTGAACATAGGAAGAAACATCAATTTATAATGGGGTAAGTATGGTATTTCAGAGTCCTGAAAAATAGTGGAAATTATTATTTGAGCACTGTGCTGGATGAAAAACAATAATACCCTCTTGTAGAGCTAGGTAATTATTTGTTTATTTGAATGAAAATCTTGTCACTGGTTGATAATTTGAGGCGAGTGACTAAATGAATACTGTAAAGTGATGAAAATGGGATAAGAAGTTTTATTGCTTGCTAAACATTTATTATCAATTTTGACTCCCTATTTGAGCCTTCTGTGAGTAGTTAGCTGTATAATATTAATGGATTGTTCCTTATAATGGCTGTCTGGCAGTGTGCAATTCTTTTTAAATCCATTGATGATGTGTGGTTTGCAGTCATTGGGAGGTTGTTTGCATCTGCTGTGTTATCATTATTTTCATCCTAAAATTATACCTACAACTGTGTATATACCATCCAAGCATTTTCCTTAGATCCATTAGCAGAGCGTATGGCTCCCTAATGTTCATGTAGAATTCGGCATGTGCGTTGAAACTAAACACTTAAATTCTGAAAAATCATTTTTAACCCAGTCTGTTGAAATCGTGCAGCCTAATGTCTACATCTACACTGAGGTGATAAGTCATGGGATACTTCCTAATATCATGTCAGATTTCCTTTAGCCCAATGTAGTGCAACAATTCGATGTGGCATGGACTCAACGATTTATTGGATGCCCCTTGCAGAAATATCAAACCATGCTGCATCTATAGCTGTCCATAGTTAATGAAATTGTTGCCTGTGCAGAATTTTGTGTACAAACTGACCATATAATTATATTCCATAAACATCCGATCTGATTCATACCAGGTGATCTGGGTGGTCAAGTCATTCACTCAAAATGTCCAGAATGTTCTTGAAACCAGTTGTGAAAAAGTCCATGAATGGCTGCAAATGGTCTCTGAGTTGCTGCATATAAATATTTCCAGTCAATGATCAGTCCATTTGGACCAGAGTACCCAGTCCATTCCATGCAAACATAGCCCATACCATTATGGAGCCACCAGCTTGCAAAGTGCATTGTTGACAACTTGGGTCCATGGCTCCAGTGAGTCGGCGCCACAATCGAATCCTAACATCTTCTCTTACTAACTGAAATCAGGACTTATCTGACCAGGCCATTGTTTCCCAGTAATATAGGGTCCAGTCACAAGTCCAGGAAAGGTGCTGCAGGTGATGTCATAGTATTGGCAAAGGATCTTGTGTTGGTTGTCTGTTGCCATAGCCCATTAACCCCAAATTTCACTGCACTGTCCTAATGGATACTTTTGTTGTGCATCCCACATTCATTTCTGCTGTTATTCCACTTACTGTTGCTTGTCTGTCTGCACTGACAACTCTATGCGAATGCTGCTGCTCTTGGTCATTACCTGAAGACTGTTAGGCACTGCATTGTCTGCGGTGAGAAGTAATGCCTGAAATTTGATGTGTAGTGTACTGCAACAGATACACCACCTCAATTTCCGATTAGCCTATCCTTTCAATATACATAAAAATTATCCCCAATAATGATAATAACGATAACAATAATAATAATAATAATAATATGAGAAGGAAAGTTGCTACTCACCATATAGCGGAGATGCTGAGTCGCAGATAGGCACAGCAAAAAGAGTTTCACACTTAAAGCTTTTGACCAATGGCCTTTGTCAACAATAGACACACACACACACACACACACACACACACACACACACACACACAAATACATCTCAGGCAACTGAAACCACACTGCGAACAGCAGCACCAGTGCATGATGGGAGTGCCAACTGGGTGGGAGTAAGGAGGGGAGGCTGGGGCGGGGAGGGGGCAGATCGTATGGTAGGGATGGCGTACAGCGAAATGCTGCAGGTTGGGCAGAGGGAAAGGGAGAGGTGTTGGTGGTGGTGGGGAAGTAGTGGAAAAGGAGAGAAATAGAGAGAATAAAATAAAATAAAATAAAAAAAACTGGGTGTGGTTGTGGAATGACGGCTGTGTAGGCTGGAATGGGAGCAGGGAAGGGGCTGGATGGGTGAGGACAGCAACTAATGAAGGTTGAGGCCAGGAGGGTTACGGGAACATAGGATGTATTGCAGGGAAAGTTCCCACCTGTGCAGTTCTGATAAGCTGGTGTTGCTAGGAAGGATCCGTATGGCACAGGCTGTGAAGCAGTCATTGAAAATAAGGATCTCCCGTGCCTTATCTTTCCAGTCTTCCACCACCTTCCAAAGTCCCACCGTCTGGCCACAGAGGAGCATTCCCCTTGTAACTCAGTATCTATCACCCAGGACTGGAACAACTGAATTACATTCTCTGCCAGGGTTTCGATTACCTCTCATCTTTCCCTGAAATGAGAAATGTCCTGCCCACTATCCTTTCCACACCTCCCACAGTGGAACTCCACCATCCACCAAACCTACACAATATATTCATCCATCCTTACACAACCTCTGCTCCCAATCCCTTACCTCATGGCTCATGCCCCTGTTATAGACCTAGATGCAAGACCTGTCCCATACATCCTCCCACCACCGCCTTCTCCAGTCCGGTCACTAACACCACCTATCCCATCAAAGGCAGGGCTACCTGTGAAACCAATCATGTTGTCTACAAGCTAAGCTGCAACCACTGTGCTGCATTCTTTGTAGGTATCGCAACCAACAAGCTGTCTGTCCACATGAATGGCCACCGACAAACTATGGCAAAGAAACAAGTGGACCACCTTGTTGCTGTACATGCTGCCAAACATGATATCTCCTTCATTTCAATGACTGCTCCACAGCCTGTGCCATATGTATCCTTCCCATCAACGCCACCTTTCCTGAATTGCACAGGTGGGAACTTTCCCTACAATCAATCTTACACTCCCGTAACCCTCCTGACCTCAATCTTCGTTAGTCGCTGTCCTCACACACCCAGCCCCTTCCCTGCTTCCATTCCAGCACTACACAGCTGTCATTCCACCACCATACCCAGTCTTTCTATTTTATTTTTCCTCTCTTTTTCTCTCTTTTTCTGCTACTTCCCCCCACCCCAATCCCCACTTCTCCCCTGCCCACCGCCTAACCTGCAGCATTTCACTGTCTGCCATCCCCACCATACTGTCTATTCCCCTCCCTGCCCCAGCCTCCTCCTAACTCCCATCCAGTCATCATTCCCATCATGCACTGGTGCTGAGACATCAGTCTTGTGTGTGAGTTGCATTTGCATCAGTGTGTGTGTGTGTGTGGTATGTGTGTCTATTGTTGACAAAGGCCATTGGCCAAAAGATTTAAGTGTGAAACTCTTTTTGTTGTGCTTATGTGCGACTCAGCATCTCCACTATATGGTGAGTAGCAACTTTCCTTCTCATATTATTGTTACTTTCCATCCTGGATTTTCCATGATTTGCCAGCCGGTGTGGCCATGCGGTTTAGACGCTTCAGTCTGGAACCGCGTGACCGCTACAGTCGCAGGTTCGAATCCTGCCTCGGGCATGGATGTGTGTGATGTCCTTAGGTTGGTTAGATTTAATTAGTTCTAAGTTCGAGGCGACTGATGACCTCAGAAGTTAAGTCACATAGTGCTCAGAACCATTTGAACCATTTTTTTCCATGATTTGATTTATACCTTATGTGTACCTTATGTAATCTGTATATGTGCTATCCCTGTCCGGCCCCGGTAGCTGAGTGGTCAGCGTGACGGAATGTAAATCCTAAGGTCCCGGGTTCGATTCCCGGCTGGGTCGGAGATTTTCTCCGCTCAGGGACTGGGTGTTGTGTTGTCCTAATCATCATCATTTCATCCCCATCGATGCGCAGGTCACCGAAGTGGCGTCAACTCGAAAGACCTGCACCAGGCGATCGGTCTACCCGACGGGAGGCCCTAGCCACACGACATTTCATTTCATTTTGCTATCGCTATCCCATGTCTTTTCTTTATTTGTCCAAGAATCACTATATTCCATTGTTTGTACATGTGATATAGGGCACTGGTAAACCTAGTTAATTTACTATACAGTTGTCATTTTGACGACATTGTTGACATAATCAAAATGCGTAATAATGTAGGTTGGTGTGCTACATTGCTTCTACATGTGGTAATAGCAGTTATTAAGTGAGGTTACATGATAAGCAGAGTGCAAACTATGTTATGAATTGACAATTAGTTAAATTTGGTAAATGAGGTTTACTTATTACACTGTTCCATAATCCAGACAAAGAATAGAAGCAGTGGTCAAGCAAGAACTGTTTTAACTTTTTTAATGCATTTAATTTTGGTATCGCAAATGGTTGTGTAACATAGCTCCAGTGTGATACACTCGTCTTTTGCGTAAGTTTGTATTTACTGTGTTCATTGTAGGTTCATCTTGCGCCTAATTTGTATTTACTGTGTTCGTGTGTAGTTTCATCTTGTGCCTAGTTTCATATGTGTGTATATCATAGTTGTGTCTGAAGAGATTTTCCTTTTTTAAGATGCTCCCTTTTGTGAAATTTAGTATTTTGTATACATACAAGCAAGGCAGTGGCAATATTTTGAGAGTTTTTTCTGTATTTTAAATGTTTTTGTAGAATTTGTGGAATTCCCGCAAAAAATTATTCCGTACATAAGTAGCGACTGTATACTACAATCGTACATTGTCAGCACTGATGAGCAGCTTGTATTCTGATCAAGGATCCGAACAGCATATGCTAGTGAATTCAGTCTCTTATTTAAAGTGTTGAGGTGCACCTCCCACTTCAATTCTGCCTGAACATGAATGACTAGAAATTTAGTATGACTGACTTTCGACATATTTTTCCCTTCGATAGTAAAAACAGGGTTTGCAGGATGGAGGTCTTGTGTGGTGTGGAAGTTAACTGCCGCAGTTTTTTCAGAATTTATGATGAGCCTATTGGTCCTGAACCAGTGCATTAAGGTATGCATAACTGATATTGCAGCCTCCTGCAGATTTTTCCTCACTCTGTGATTTAATTAAAATATTAGTGTCATATGCAAAGAGTACAGTGGTTCCATCATGTATTTTACTAGCCAAGTCATTTATATACAGCAGAAATAGGACAGGTCCCAGAACTGACTCTCATCACTGTAAAAAGTAGAATTTTTTTGTGTTTCAGTATTTTTGTGTTTTATTTCTGTAATATGCTGATGATTATTGTGGTATGACTGGAGTCACCTTTCAGACTGGCCTCTAATTCCAAAATTACTGAATTAATGGAAGAGAATGCCATGATCAATAACATCAAAGAGTTTACTTAGATCCAGAAATATCCCAGATACATGTTGCTTATCATCCACTGCTTTTAATATTTAGTTTAAGAAGGAAAAATTTTCTGCCTGAGTTGATTTTCCAGTTCTGAACCTATGTTGGGAGTCACTTATCAGCCCCTCTTTATTTAAGAAAACTATTAATCTTCTAAGGAACATTTTTTCCACAATTTTGCTGAAGCCTGACAATACTGAAACTGGCATATAATTAGCAATATCACTTTTTGCACCCTCCTCATGCAAAGGTGTTACTTTTGCAGTTTTTAGATTATTTGGAAACACACCACTCTCAAAAGATGGATTTACTATGTCTGTTAGTGGTTTCACAGTAAATGTTGTGCTAACTTTGATAATAGCATTCGGTACCTCATCAACACCCACTAAATATTTATCAGGAAATGCTTTTAGGATTCTTGACAGTTCCTCAGGTGTTGCTGTATACTTGAATATTGTGTTTGGATGAATTTTTTGATCTGAATGACTGTCTGGTTGTTTGTTAAGGTGTTTACTTAGTAACTGCTGTGCTGTGTTAGAGAAATAATTGTTGAAAGCACTAGCCACATGTTTGGGGTTAGTTAGTTTATTTTTATTCATAATCAGCTGTGTATTACTGTGATTAACTTGCTGGGTGCCCATTTCTTTCCCTATAATTTGCCTATTTGCTTTAGTACAGCGTATCCACAATGAGCCTCCAACATTTGAACTCATAAAACTGAGAGGAAACACAATTTATTGACGAACAAATTCAGGGAAACCATACTGCAGCTCATCAAGTTTTCATACACAGGTGGACGGTTCAGTACACTGTCCTTTTTTCCCCCTAAGGTAAGTCTTTCCGCTCCCGGGATTGGAATGACTCCTTACCCTCTCCCTTAAAACCCAAATCCTTTCGTCTTTCCCTCTCCTTTCCTCTTTCCTGACGAGGCAAACGTTTGTTGCGAAACCTTGAATTTTGTGTGTATGTTTGTGTGTCTATCGACCTGCCAGCGCTTTTAGATGATGAGACTTACCAAACAAAAGCGCTGGCAGGTCGATAGACACACAAACATACACACAAAATCTAGCTTTCGCAACCAACGGTTGCCTCATCAGGAAAGAGGGAAGGAGAAGGAAAGACAAAAGGATATGGGTTTTAAGGGAGAGGGTAAGGAGTCATTCCAATCCCGGGAGCGGAAAGACTTACCTTAGGGGAAAATATATATACCTAAAAACAAAGATGATGTGACTTACCAAATGAAAGTGCTGGCAGGTCGACAGACACACAAACGAACACAAACATACACACAAAATTCAAGCTTTCGCAACAAACTGTTGCCTCATCAGGAAAGAGGGAAGGAGAGGGAAAGACGAAAGGATGTGGGTTTTAAGGGAGAGGGTAAGGAGTCATTCCAGTCCCGGGAGCGGAAAGACTTACCTTAGGGGGAAAAAAGGACGGGTATACACTCGCACACACACACACACACACACATATCCATCCACACATATACAGACACAAGCAGACATATTTCAGACATAAGGCCTTTACAAATGTCTGCTTGTGTCTGTGTATCTGTGTATATGCGGATGGATATGTGTGTGTGTGCGAGTGTATACCTGTCCTTTTTTCCCCCTAAGGTAAGTCTTTCCGCTCCCGGGATTGGAATGACTCCTTACCCTCTCCCTTAAAACCCATATCCTTTTGTCTTTCCTTCTCCTTCCCTCTTTCCTGACGAGGCAACCGTTGGTTGCAAAAGCTAGATTTTTGTGTGTATGTTTGTGTTTGTTTGTGTGTCTATCGACCTGCCAGCGCTTTTGTTTGGTAAGTCTCATCATCTTTCTTTTTAAATATATTTTTCCCACGTGGAATGTTTCCCTCTATTATATTCATATATATATATATATATATATATATATATATATATATACACACACATATATAATGATATGGTTATAATAGAAGGAAACATTCCATGAAGGAAAAATATACCTAAAAACAAAGATGATGTGACTTACCAAATGAAAGTGCTGGCAGGTCGACAGACACACAAACGAACACAAACATACACACAAAATTCAAGCTTTCACAACAAACTGTTGCCTCATCAGGAAAGAGGGAAGGAGAGGGAAAGACGAAAGGATGTGAGTTTTAAGGGAGAGGGTAAGGAGTCATTCCAGTCCCGGGAGCGGAAAGACTTACCTTAGGGGGAAAAAAGGACGGGTACACACTCGCACACACACACATATACATCCACACATAATCCTCTCTTCCCGTTATCCACCAGGCCTCAATCTCCGCTAATTTCAAATTTCCGCCACTCATATCTCACCTGTCATTCATCAACATCTTTGCCTCTGCACTTCTGCCTCGACTGACATCTCTGCCCAAACTCTTTGTCTTTAAATATGCCTGCTTGTGTCTGTATATGTGTGGATGGATATGTGTGTGTGCGCGAGTGTATACCCGTCCTTTTTTCCCCCTAAGGTAAGTCTTTCCGCTCCCGGGACTGGAATGACTCTTTACCCTCTCCCTTAAAACTCACATCCTTTCGTCTTTCCCTCTCCTTCCCTCTTTCCTGATGAGGCAACATTTTGTTGCGAAAGCTTGAATTTTGTGTGTATGTTTGTGTTCGTTTGTGTGTCTGTCGACCTGCCAGCACTTTCATTTGGTAAGTCACATCATCTTTGTTTTTAGGTATATTTTTCCTTCGTGGAATGTTTCCTTCTATTATAACCATATCATTAATTTGAACCCAACAATTACGTTTGTTATTGTCGCCTTTGCATTTCGAAATCTTTCATGTCGTCTTATTTCTCTTTTTTCTCTTTATTTTCTCTTTCTGTTTTTACCAGTAGTTTCACTTTGTATTCACCTTCCCCTTTTACCGTAATCTACTATACAATTTTATCCCGCCTATATATGCTCAACAATACGTAACCCACTTCCCAACCAAAACCAAAAAAATTTATTTTCCGCCTTCAACACTACCGCTGCTATAAAATCCACCGTTTCTAGTTCAATAACAGCTGCTTTCACGTATTTAACAACCATTTCGGCTAGTTCTAATAACTTTAACTTTATTTCCACTTCCGTTTTTCGCACTTCACTGATCATTTTAGCCGCTCCCCACAGGTTTTAACGTCATTATTTCTACAATTGTTAGCCCCATTTTCGGAATCTTTCACCACAACACCACTCCTTTAATACGTTTTTTCGAAATTTTCTCGAAATTTTCCGTCCTTTAACGTGATTTAGCGGCAACACAACCACCTAACCTTTTTGCACATCGCTGTCTACCAACCCAAGTTCACCACAGGATCAACTTAACCAACACTTTTTCGTCTTTTTTCATACCAGATCTCCAATTGCTTTCTAGTTCACCTTTATCTCTCCCCATATATTTCTATCTTTCTTTTTCATTCAACCTCATGTTAAACTTTCCACCTTCTAATACCATGTCACCCTCACAACACCCCCACAATGACCCCATTAAGTTTTATTTACATTCCCTCCGCAAACATGCCTTCACCCTAGCCAGATTACGCTCACATATTTTATTTTCTCAGGCTTGTCTGAAATTTGGCATAACCCCCAAAGGCCTCACACTTAAAGTTCCCATCTCTGGCTGCAACCCTTCTTTCCATCAGTCCCTATACCAGTTCCAAACTGAACAATCCATTGCCCTCACCCACCTAATCCTTCACCTACACATCAACTCAGCCAATGAACACACCCGTCAACTCCTATCCTTAATAAAAGTCCTCAATCTTTCCTCTCCCACATCCACACCGGCTATTCAGAGCATCCTCCTACAGGCCAACCGCCAATTAGAACAGCATGCCACCTTTCACCTCAAAAAACTATCCAATCTCCTGGTTTCCCACCTCCGGAAAGGCAACTCACTCACCCTTCACAACCTTTCCAGCAAACCTCAACCACCTCTCATTGCACACAAACCCAGTCTCTCCCATCTACTCAATCTCCCACTTCCAGCTCCACTCCCTCCAAAACCTCAAAATTCCGATCAACACAATCTGGCACCACAACACCCTAATTCAGTAGTTAACCTTTCCTCCAAACCTCTCTCCCAATCCGAAACCTCTGTCCTATCCAAAGGCCTCACCTTCAGCCCCACTCCCAGATTCAACCAAACAGCCCTCGTCAAAGATTTACTGTCCTACACTCGTACTCTCTGCTGGAAGTATCACTTTGCCACAAAGAAAAATTATCCTAATCCTACCCCTAATGATCCAACTCCCCAAGACACTATCCAAATTGAACCCTACCTGGAACAGTTCCGTCCTCCGTCACAGCGGGACCCACCTCCTCTTCCTCAAAATCACCCTCTCCAAACCTTCCAGGAATTTCTGACTTCCAGCCTTGCCTCTCAATCCTTCTTAAAAAACCTTAATCCTACTCCCAACATCACCACTGCTGAAGCCCAGGCTATCCGTGATCTGAAGGCTGACCGGTCCATCGTCATTCTTCCGGCGGACAAGGGTTCCACGACCGTGGTACTTGATCGTCGGGAGTATGTGGCTGAGGGACTGCATCAGCTTTCAGACAACACCACATACAAAGTTTGTCAAGGTAATCCCATTCCTGATGTCCAGGCGGAGCTTCAAGGAATCCTCAGAACCTTAGGCCCCCTACAAAACCTTTCACCTGACTCCATCAACCTCCTGACCCCACCGACACCCCGCACCCCTACCTTCTACCTTCTTCCTAAAATTCACAAACCCAATCATCCCGGCCGCCCCATTGTAGCTGGTTACCAAGCCCCCACAGAACGTATCTCTGCCTACGTAGATCAACACCTTCAACCCATTACATGCAGTCTCCCATCCTTCATCAAAGACACCAACCACTTTCTTGAACGCCTGGAATCCTTACCCAATCCTTTACCCCCAGAAACCATCCTTGTAACCATTGATGCCACTTCCTTATACACAAATATCCCACACGTCCAGGGCCTCGCTGCGATGGAGCACTTCCTTTCACGCCGATCACCTGCCACCCTACCTAAAACATCTTTCCTCATTACCTTAGCCAGCTTCATCCTGACCCACAACTTCTTCACTTTTGAAAACCAGACATACCAACAATTAAAGGGAACAGCCATGGGTACCAGGATGGCCCCCTTGTATGCCAATCTATTCATGGGTCGCTTAGAGGAAGCCTTCTTGGTTACCCAGGCCTGCCAACCCAAAGTTTGGTACAGATTTATTGATGACATCTTCATGATCTGGACTCACAGTGAAGAAGAACTCCAGAATTTCCTCTCCAACCTCAACTCCTTTGGTTCCATCAGATTCACCTGGTCCTACTCCAAATCCCATGCCACTTTCCTTGATGTTGACCTTCACCTGTCCAATGGCCAGCTTCACACGTCCGTCCATATCAAACCCACCAATAAGCAACAGTACATCCATTACGACAGCTGCCACCCATTCCACATCAAACAGTCCCTTCCCTACAGCCTAGGTCTTCGTGGCAAACGAATCTGCTCCAGTCCGGAATCCCTGAAGCATTACACCAACAACCTGACAACAGCTTTTGCATCCCGCAACTACCCTCCCGACCTGGTACAGAAGCAAATAACCAGAGCCACTTCCTCATCCTCTCAAACCCAGAACCTCTCACAGAAGAACCACAAAAGTGTCCCACTTGTGACAGGATACTTTCCGGGACTGGATCAGACTCTGAGTGTGGCTCTCCAGCAGGGATACGACTTCCTCAAATCCTGCCCTGAAATGACATCCATCCTTCATGAAATCCTCCCCACTCCACCAAGAGTGTCTTTCCGCCGTCCACCTAACCTTCGTAACCTCTTAGTTCATCCCTATGAAATCCCCAAACCACCTTCCCTACCCTCTGGCTCCTACCCTTGTAACCGCCCCCGGTGTAAAACCTGTCCCATGCACTCTCCCACCACCACCTACTCCAGTCCTGTAACCCGGAAGGTGTACACAATCAAAGGCAGAGCCACGTGTGAAAGCACCCACGTGATCTACCAACTGACCTGCCTACACTGTGATGCATTCTATGTGGGAATGACCAGCAACAAACTGTCCATTCGCATGAATGGACACAGGCAGACAGTGTTTGTTGGTAATGAGGATCACCCTGTGGCTAAACATGCCTTGGTGCACGACCAGCACATCTTGGCGCAGTGTTACACCGTCCGGGTTATCTGGATACTTCCTACTAACACCAACCTATCCGAACTCCGGAGATGGGAACTTGCTCTTCAATATATCCTCTCTTCCCGTTATCCACCAGGCCTCAATCTCCGCTAATTTCAAATTTCCGCCACTCATATCTCACCTGTCATTCATCAACATCTTTGCCTCTGCACTTCTGCCTCGACTGACATCTCTGCCCAAACTCTTTGTCTTTAAATATGTCTGCTTGTGTCTGTATATGTGTGGATGGATATGTGTGTGTGCGCGAGTGCATACCCGTCCTTTTTTCCCCCTAAGGTAAGTCTTTCCGCTCCCGGGACTGGAATGACTCCTTACCCTCTCCCTTAAAACCCACATCCTTTCGTCTTTCCCTCTCCTTCCCTCTTTCCTGATGAGGCAACAGTTTGTTGCGAAAGCTTGAATTTTGTGTGTATGTTTGTGTTCGTTTGTGTGTCTGTCGACCTGCCAGCACTTTCATTTGGTAAGTCACATCATCTTTGTTTTTAGGTATATTTTTCCTTCGTGGAATGTTTCCTTCTATTATAACCATATATATATATATATATATATATATATAAGAATATAATAGAGGGAAACATTCCACGTGGGAAAAATATATTTAAAAAGAAAGATGATGAGACTTACCAAACAAAAGCGCTGGCAGGTCGATAGACACACAAACAAACACAAACATACACACAAAAATCTAGCTTTCGCAACCAACGGTTGCCTCGTCAGGAAAGAGGGAAGGAGAAGGAAAGACAAAAGGATATGGGTTTTAAGGGAGAGGGTAAGGAGTCATTCCAATCCCGGGAGCGGAAAGACTTACCTTAGGGGGAAAAAAGGACAGGTATACACTCGCGCACACACACATATCCATCCGCAGATGTCTGCTTGTGTCTGTGTATATGCGGATGGATATGTGTGTGTGCGCGAGTGTATACCTGTCCTTTTTTCCCCCTAAGGTAAGTCTTTCCGCTCCCGGGATTGGAATGACTCCTTACCCTCTCCCTTAAAACCCATATCCTTTTGTCTTTCCTTCTCCTTCCCTCTTTCCTGACGAGGCAACCGTTGGTTGCGAAAGCTTGATTTTTGTGTGTATGTTTGTGTTTGTTTGTGTGTCTATCGACCTGCCAGCGCTTTTGTTTGGTAAGTCTCATCATCTTTCTTTTTATATATATATATATATATATATATATATATATATATATATATAAGAGAGGGGGGGGGGGGGGAGGGAAACATTCCACATGGGAAAAATATATCTAAAAACAAAGATGATGTAACTTACCAAACGAAAGTGTTGGTATGTTGATAGAGACACAAACACACACACAAAAAATCTAAGCTTTCGCAACCCACATTTGCTTTATCAGGGAAGAGGGAAAGAGAGGGAAAGACCAAAGGATGTGGGTTTTAAGGGAAAACCCACAGCCTTTCCCTCTCCTTCCCTCTTCCCTGATGAAGCAACCGTGGGTTGTTAAAGCTTGAAATTTGTGTGTGTGTTTGTGTTTGTTATTGTTTCTATCAACGTACCAACGCTTTCGTTTGGTAAGTTATATATAAACAAAAGCGTTGGTATGTTGATAGAGACAGAAACAAACACAAACACAAACAAACACACAAAGGTCACGTGGAATGTTTCCCTCTATAATATTCATATATTTCCAACTTTCACCCTTTAGGAGAGAAAAATATTCCACGTTCTTTGTACTGAAAATTCTTACAGTGTGTCATATTCTAATGGGAATTGAGTGTCCTGAAATATTCATTGCAAGAATTTAAGCATTGTGATCAGTAAAACCTGTGTTGACAACTTGTATGTTATGGGCATATTTGCATGTATTTATCGAGATCTGCCAGTAATAGATGCAGAATTTGGTGTTTCTCGATTTGGTTCAGTTACCATTGCACTGATGTTGAACGATTGTAGTAGATTTATAACGCCATCTCTGAGTTTATTGGGTTCTGAGAAATCAATATTAAAGTCACCACATATAATTATATTTTTCTTTGGAGAGTGAATTTCTTCCAAGTGTTCCTCCATGCGATTGTACAACACTTTTTTTGTTTCCATCTGGTGACCTGTATACACAAATAATAACTGTATTTTGCCTTGGTAGTTCACCTATAGAGAGTTCTATATATTTTTCACAGGACAGTTTATGGTGTTTAGTGACAGTATTGAATTCAATTTTTTGTCTAACATATACACAGGTAGCCCCACAACTCAGTATTTTCCTACAAAACATGCTTGCAAGTTTGAACTTGTTTGAGCCAGTGTTCTGTAAAGCATAGTACAAAAATATCATTTAGGTCATTTAAAAATATTTCTATTTCATTTAGTTTATTTGAGAGCTATTGATCATTTTGATGGAGTAATTTAAAATTAGGTATGGTGAGTACATCATTTCTTTCTTGGTCACTTATGTCACTATTTGAGCTACTGTACTTAGCAGGGAAAAATCCTCATGTTTTCCAGGGATGGCATTCATGGTGTTTGACGTATGGCTTGCTGGTTCACCATATGGGTTCTTGCCTTTCTTTTGTTGAAATGTTCCCAATGTCCACTCTTTTTCTGTCATCTTTTGTCAGCTCAGCGTACATCTACACCTATATTTTACAAACCACCAAAAAGTGCATGGCAGAGTATATACGCATTGTACCAATTATTATGCTTTTTTCCCATTCCATACACATACGAAGTGCAGGATGAATGACTGTTTGAATGCCTCTGTGCATATTGCAATTATTTAAATCTTGTCCTCACAATCCCCATGTGAGCGATATGCAGGAGTTGTTGTATATTCCTAGAGACCTCATGTAAAGCAGGTTCTTGAAACTTGGTTAGTAGAGTTCCTCAGGTTAGTTTAAACTTATCTTCAAGAGTCTGCCGTTTCAGTTTCTTCAGCATCTTGGTAACAGGGGAAGAATGACTGTTTAAGTGCCAGTGTGCTTGCTATAATTATTCTAATCTTGTCCTCGTGATCCCTATGCGAGCAATATGTAGGAGCTGTCATATATTTCTAGAGTCACCATTTAAAGCTATTCTTGAAACTTTGTTAATAGACTTTCTTGGGACAGTTTACATCTGTCTTCAAGAGTAGTATCTCTGTGACACACTCCCATAGATTAAAAAAAAAAAAAAAAAATGTGACCAGTTGTGCTGTCTTTCTCTGTAGACGTTCAATATCCACTGTTAGTCCTGTTTGGTGTGGGACCCACACACTTGAGCAGTATTCTAGAATGGGCCCCACAAGTAATTTGCAAGCAATCTTCTTTGTAGACTCCACTTCCCTGGTATTCTACCAATAAACTGAAGTCTAACACTTGCTTTACCAACAACTGAGCCTATGTGATGATTGCATTTCACATCCGTACAAAGTGTTACATCCAGGTGTTTGTATGAGTTGGTCAATTCCAACTGTGACTCATTGATATTGTAGTCATAGGATGCTAGGTTTTTTTTTTTTTGTTTTGTGAAGTTCACAATTTTACATTTTTGTGCATTTAAAGCAAGTTGCCAACTTAGCACCAGTTTGAAATCTTATCAAGATCTGACTGAATATTTACACAGCTTATTCCACATAGTACTTTGTTTTAGATAACTGCATCATCTGAAAAAAATCTGAGATTAAAAGTAATATTGTCCACAAGGTCATTAATATATAACATGAACAGCAAGGCCTCTGAAGTTCCTTCTATATCTTATGATGACCCTCCATCCAAGATAACCTGCTGCGTTCTCCCTACCTAAAAGTCCTCAATACAGTCACAAATTTCTCTTGATATTCCATATGACTGAAATTTTGACAATAAGCCTAGGTATGGTACTGTCTTTTCGGACATCAAGAGATACTGCATCTACCTGCCTGTTTTGCTCCAAAGTGTTCATGTGAGAAAAATGTGAGTTGTGTTTGATATGATCATTGTTTTCAGAATCCATGCTGGTTGGCATGGAGGAGGTCATTCTACTCAAGGTACCTCATCATGTTTGAGCTCAGAATATGTCCTAAGATTTTACAGCAAATTAAAGTCAAGGATTTTGTGGATTACTTTACTACTCTTCTTGTAGACAGGTGTGACGTGGTTTCTTCCAACTTCTGGGCACAGTTTTTTTGTTCAAAGGATCTACAGTGGATTATATTTGGAAGGAGAGCTAACTTGCTGCAAATCCACTGTAGAATTTGATAGGGATCCCTATGGGTCCTGTGGATATGTTGAGTTTTACCAATTTCAGCTGTTTCTCGACACTACTGACACTAAACTGATTTCACTCATCTTTTGGATAAGTTCTCCTGGGTTTCCCGATGTAAAGCTACATTAGAAAACAGAGTTAACCATTCCAGCTTTTGCTGTACTTCCCTTAGTTTCATTTCCTGTCACACTCATTAGGGTTTGGTGCCTTTAATAGCCTTTACATATGACCAGAATTTCTTTGGGTTTTGTGAGAGATAATTTGACAATATTCTGCTACAGTAGTAATTGAATGCTTCATGCATTGCTCTCTTGACAGCCAAACGTGTTTCATTCAGTATCACTCTATCTGTAGCCGTGTGCTATTTTTTACACTTGTTATGCAGTAGTCCGTTACAGGGTACATACCTTTTCAGTACATGGTCAAATATTCTTTTAAACTTGAAGCATAGTGCCCTGCCTGGTTCTGAAAGTTTCAAGTTCCTCACTGAGATATGACACTACTGACTTTTTATCTAGTTCACTGAACACATACGTCTTTCTTCTTGTTTTAGTTGGCCTTTGTACTATGGTAATCATTGTGGCCACAGCCATAGTACTTACGATCACTGATGCCAGAATGAGTGCGGATATCCTCAAAGAGATTGCAACTATTTGTTGCCATTAGATTCAATATATTTCCATCATGAGTAGAGTTCCGAGCTACCTGTTATAGGTAGTTTTCAGAGAAGGCATTTAGTAATGTTTCACTGGATGTCTTGTCACACTCACCACTAACAAAACTGTAAATTTTCCTGATTGATTGTTGGATGATTAAAGTATCCTTCAGTAATTGCAGTATGATTGGGTAACTTATGTACAAGTGAATTGAGGTTTTTCCTAAACCATGATACTGAGTCTTGCCCAAACAATCTCACGTGCAGCTTCAATTACTGTCTTGCCGAATTTGAGTTTCTAGTGTACTGCGACAGATACACCACCTCAATTTCCGATTAGCCTATCCTTTCAATATACATTAAAATTATCCCCAATAATGATAATAACAATAATAATAATAATATGAGAAGGAAAGTTGCTACTCACCATATAGCGGATATGCTGAGTCACAGGTAGGCACAACAAAGAGACTCACAATTATAGGTTTCGGCCATTAAGGACTTTGTCAATAATAGACATACATATGCACACACTCATGCAAATGCAACTCACACACACGACTGCAGTCTCAGGCAACTGAAACTACACTGCGAGCAGCAGCACCAGTGCATGATGGGAGTGGTGACTGGTTGGGGGTAAGGAGGAAGCTGGAACAGGGAGGGGGACAGGTAGTATGGTGGGGATGGCGGACAGTGAAATGCTGCAGGTTAGGCGGAGGACAGGGGAGGCATGGGGAGGGGGCAGGGGAAGTAGTGGAAAAGGAGAGAAATAGGGAGAAAAAGAGAAAATAAAAATAAAAAAGTCTGGGTGTGGTGGTAGAATGATGGTTGAGTAGTGCTGGAATGGGAACGGTGTAGTGCTGGAATGGGAACAGGGAATGGGCTGGATGTATGAGAACAGTGACCAACGAAGATTGAGGACAGGAGGGTTATGGGAACATAGGATGTATTGCAGGGAAAGCTCCCACCTGCATAATTCAGAAAAGTTGGTGTTGGTGGCTTCCACAGTTCCTGTCCCTTTACCTCACATTGCCCTGCTCATCAATATTGATGCCACCTCCTTGCACACTAACGTTCCTAATGCCCATGGTCTTACCGCTACTGAACACTGCCCTTCCCAATGCATGATGGATACCAAACCAACAACCTCCTTTCTAGTCTCCATGACCAACTATATCCTCACCCACAATGACTTCTCCTTTGAAGACATTACATACAAAAAAATCCGGGGTACAGCTATGGGCACCCACATGGCACCATCCTATACCAACCTATTCATTATCCATCAAGAGGAATCCTTCCTAAAACCTAGAATCCTAAACCACTCACCTGGTTCAGATTCATTGATGACACCTTTGCTATCTGGATCAAAGGTGAGGCCACACTATCCATTTTCCTCCAGAACCTCAACAACTTCTCCACCATCTGTTTCACCTGGTCGTACTCAATCCAACTAGCCACTTTCTAGGTGTTGACCTCCAGCTCACAGATGGCTGCATCTGTAGCTCTGTCCATATCAAACCTACTAACCACCAGCAATACCTCCACTTCGACAGCTGCCACCCGTTCCATGCCAAGAAGTCCCTTCCATACAGCCTAGCCACCTGTGGTCATCACATCTGCAGTGACTAACAGTCCCTCTCGAAATACACCGAGGGTCTCACTGAAGCCTTCACTGACCGTCATTGTCCTCCCAACCTTGTACAAAAACAAATCTCCCATGCCTTATCTTTCCAGTCTCCCACCACCTCCCAAAGTCCCACCGTCTGGCCACAGAGGAGCATTCCCCCCATAACTCAGTACTACCCAGGACTGGAGCTACTGAATTACATTCTCCGCCAGGGTTTCGATTGCCTCTCATCGTTCCCTGAAACGAGAAATGTCCTGCACATTATCCTTCTCACCCCTCCCAGAGTAGTATTCTGCCATCCACCAAACCTGCACAATATACTCATCCATACTTACACAACCCCTGCTCCCAATCAATTACCTCTTGGCTCATACGCCTGTAATAAACCTAGACGCAAGACCTGTCCCATTCATCCTCCCACCACCAACTACTCCAGTCCGGTCACTAACATCACCTATCCCATCAAAGGCAGGGCTCCCTGTGAAACCAGTCATGTGGTCTTCAAGTTAAGCTGCAACCACTGTGCTGCATTCTTTGAAGGCATGACAACCAACAAGCTGCCTGTCCACATGAATGGCCACCAACAAACTGTGGCCAAGAAACAAGTGGACCACCCTGTTGCTGTACATGCTGCCAAACGTGATATCCTTCATTTCAATGACTGCTTCACAGCCTGTGCCATATGGGTCCTTCCCACCAACACCAGCTTTTCTGAATTGTGCAGGCAGCAGCTTTCTCTGCAGTACATCCTATGTTCTGTAACCCTCCTGGCATCAAACTTCATTAGTCACTGTCCTCATACATCCAGCCCCTTTCCTGTTCCCATTCCAGCACTACACAGCTGTCACACCACCACACCCTGTCATTATGTCATTATATTTCTCTCCTTTTCCACTACTCGCCCCCCCTCCCCCAACCTCTCCCCTGTCCTCCATCTAACCTGCAGCACTTCACTGTCTGCCACCCCCACCATACTATCCCTCCCCCTCCCCAACCCAGCCTCCTCTTTACCCCCACTCAGTCACACTTCCATCATACACTGGTGCTGCTGCTCGCAGTGTGGCTTTAGTTGCCTGAGACGGAAGTCATGTGTGTGAGTTGTGTTTATGTGCATGTGTGTGCGTGTGCATATGTGTGTCTATTGTTGATGAAGGCCTCTATGCCTGAAAGCTATAATTGTGAGCCTTTTTGTTGTTCTTATGTGTGACTCAGCATCTCCACTTAATGGTGAGTAGCAACTTTCCTTCTCATAATATTGTTACATTCCGGCCTGGATTTTCTGTTGTTTGAATAATAATAATAATCTGTATATAGCACGTACCTGATATCAATATGTTTCAGGTTTTGTCAGAATTCAAAGCATGATGTTATACTTTAAATCTGAGAGTAAAGAAGATAATATAATGTGCCGATCTTAACATAAAATTTTCCATGACTGAATAATCACTATGCATTACAATTCTATTGTAATGGCTGTAAGCCTTATCAGTAAACTAGAAGGTACTGAAAAGAATGAAATACAGTGAAACAGTTGTCGCAGGGAACTAAAAATACATCCGCATATCATGAATACCTAATCCTGGAATGTACTTTTGTGTTCTTAAAATGATAGATGGTGATAGTTCCTATAATGTGGTATGGATTCACTATGTAGTAAACAAAACTTTTGGTACGCACATAATAAATTGTTTGTGTGTAATCCAAAGGTAATATTTTATGTTGTATTTTCTGTGTGAGTACATACAATTTTTTTTAATTTTTTTGTTTCTGCATGGTCCATTTTTTGTTCTACACAGCTAAATTCAGAAGACATGCACAGCTTTCACCATATAGTGCTAAATAGTGAAATTCAGATTCCATTATGTAATATTTTTGTTGTGTAATAATTCATTTAGTCACCATTGTTCATACAGTATTCATTGTCAGCTGATGATGTGTGTGCTGTTTTGCAGATGCCCATGACCGAGATGCTGATGCCGATTATGTTGGAGATGAGATAATAGCTGATGGGATAGTGTACAGAGACAAGAAATTTCTCAAAGAACAAACTCAAGTGGAAGTTGCAATTGGTGATGGGATGGAATTCACAATTCATGGTAAATACTTTTGGTATTTTTTGTTTGTGGATTTGTTCACTTCCACTGATAAAGAAGAAAATTAAAGTGCCATATAACTCATAGTTTAAGACTGACATAATTCAAGTCAGTATGTAATTTTGATTGGTAAATTATCTGATTTCCTGTTTTCATCATACATGTCTGTGGAAAACAAAACAGTTTTGTTTTGCTGAAGTTTGTAGGAGCAGACCACAATTTTTTAAATGTCAATATAACTGTTTGGGAAAGTTTGTTGTCTTTATTTAAGCTAAGAACACATAATGACATGGTCATCAGTTTCCAATGAATAATATTTATCGTTTCCTAGAAAATAAATAATATAGTCAATTACTTTCATCAGAGAGTACACAGAAAAATATCTAAATTCTCAAAGTAAAAGATAAAGGTGGGGGGGGGGGGGGGGGGGGGGAGAGAGAGAGAGAGAGAGAGAGAGAGAGAGAGAGAGAGAGAGAACCTATGAATCTTGGCTGCTATCATCCATGCTAAGGAACTAATTGTTCCTTCCAAACACTAATGTCAGAAGCTTGGAAGAGAGAAAACATCACATTCCAGATGCCAAACAATGAGCTGCATTGTTTTTAGTTAACTGGGTGTACTACTCAGAATGTGGCATATTGGTGGATCCTATCAGTGCATGTGGATACAGTCCATCAAAGAACAATATCCAGTCTAGAGGGGAATCAACAGAACTTAATTTGCCTCACTGGCTGGGATTTTTGTCTCAGTGGCTGGAAGGAATTACACTAAGACCATGTCTTTAGCTTTGCCAGCTGCAGCTTATTGCCCTTCAGTTCAGGCTCTTCCACTTCCCATATACATGTAGCACTCTTCCTTAACAGCAAGGTTACTGCGTGTAAGAGACACAATGTCATGTTACTATATGTGTTGTGCAGATGTTAATAGTTACTACATCTACCAGGTCATGTAACTAATAGTGAGGTGCTGAATAGAATAAGAGAGACTAGAAATTTGTGGCACAACTTGACTAAAAGAAGGGACCAGTTAATAGGATGCATTTGAGACAGCAAGGGATCACCAATTTCCTAGGAGGGAAGTGTGGGGTTTAAACATTGTAGAAGGAGACCAATAGATGAACACAGTAAGCTGATCCAGAAAAATGTAGGTTGCAGTAGTTATTCAGAGCTGAAAAGGCTTTTACAGGATAGAGTAGTGTGGTGATCTGTATCAAACCAGTCTTTGGACTGAAGATCACAAAAATACAATGATAAAAATGTTTTGGCACACTGTAGGTGCCAGACTACTGTTTTAATACTATTTTACTACTTTTTTTCTCAGGAGAACAATCTTATTTTGCTATCTAAATTTTACTAGTTTCTAACAACATCCCACCCGGAGGCTCTGCAGAAATCCCTTGAGCAAATAAAACAAATAAAGAAAATTTGTTACAGGATAAGTAATCACAGCCATGTTTCACCAGCATAAAAATTATTTTGTGCTAAAACTGCAGTTCTGTAAAAGGTTTGTCTTCTGTGAATGTGAGGAAGTGGGTAGAAATTAATAGAAATTTAGAAAAATAGAAAGGCAATCCAATAATGATTTCAGTAAGCTAATGTATAATAAGTAGCAGAGGAGATGTGGTCTGCCATATTTCACGGACTATAAGACACAATTTTTTCTTTGAAAAATTCCCTTCAAAGTTCAGGTTTGTCCTATACTCAGAATTATATAAAAGTGCCCAGTGTTTGATGTAAAATTCCCACCAGTCTTAAAAATGGCCACACATTCGATGCTACAGGAAACCTGCCTCTATCTGGCAACATCGGATTCAGCTGGCGGCAGCAGTGCACCAATGCAACGAATATGAGTTGCAGGGATTCATAAACTTGCTAAAGTATCATTGCAGTCTATGCCACCAGTGAACTTGAATTGAAAGTGATTTGTATTATTGGTAACAGTATTTTTGGTAGTACCTAGTTTTATAATGGAAAAAAAATTAAATGTATTCATATGATTCGGGTTATAAATTGAATATATGTGCAGAAGAACATGGAAACAGAGGAGTTGAGCAGCATTTCAGCCCTCCACCAACAGAAAAAACCATTTGTGATTGGCAGGCTAGTGAAGAAGTACTGAAAAAAATGAAGACTGAATGTGCAAATAGAGGATGGAATGCAGAATGGCTAAAACTAGAAGATGACCTATTGAAATGGGTTCAAGGACATTGTCAAAATGACACAGCAATTAATACAAAAATTATTCAAATACACATTCTTAAGCTAGCGCTACAGTGGAACTTAACAGACTTTAAGGGTGGATTTGGTTGGTGCTACAAGTTTATGAAGCATCATGGACTTAACATGTGAACCAAAACCAAAATATGTCAGAAAATGCCACAAGAGTATGAAGAGAAAATATTATATCTTTCCATCACTTTATTATTCACCATCGAAAGAAAACTAGTGTGGAACTAAGCCAAATAGTGAATATGGACAAAACTTCTATGACATTTGATGTGCCAAGTTTTTTAATTTAGTTTTAGTTATGTCATGTTCTGTACATCATTTTCTCGTTCTGATGTGGAACTAGTCAGATTACAAGATATATATACACACACATGAATAGTGCTAATACTAATATTCCTGAAATTTTTAGTTCTACACATGCAACTACATTTAAAACAAAAACTCGTCCATGGAGTAGAAGGTGTTGTCCAATGATTTTAAGCTAGATTTAAAACTTGATCTGCTACCTGCCAGATACTTTATGTTGTTGGGCAAATTATCAAAGATTTTTTTTTGCTGAATAATGTACTCCTTTTTGAGCAACTGATAGCTTCAATAACAGATAGGAAAGGTCATTTTTCCCTCTAGTGTTGTACGTATGAACATCACTGTTCTTCACAAATTGAGATGGATTATTTGTAACGAATTTCATTGGTGAATGTATGTACTCTGATGGTGCAGTTAAAATACCTAACTCCTTGAAAAGATGCCTACATGGCATCCTTGAGTGATCACCACTAATTATTCTCACTGCTCTCTTTTGTGCAATCAATACTTTCTATATAAGTGGTAAGTTACCCCAGAAAACTATTCCATAAGACATTATTGATTGGAAATATGCAAAGTATGTTAGGAGGCTGATCTGTTTATTACCAAGACTAACAATTATATGAAGACCGAAAGAAGCTGAACTTAGTTGTTTGAGAAGCTCAGTAATATGCTTCTTCCAGTTCAAGTTGTCATCAATGTGAACACCCAAAAATTTGGAGAATTTACCCTGTTAACTGAGCCCTGTTCATATGCTACATCAATTGTCGGTATGACTCTATTCGGTGTACAGAACTGGATATAGTGAGCTTTTTCAAAATTAAGGGAGAGTCCATTTTCTGAGAACCACTTAATAATTCTTTGAAAGACATCCTTAACAATATCTTCAGCTGCTTTTTCTGGAATGGGATTTATTATAACACCTGTGTCATCTGCAAAAAGTACTTGTTCTGCTTGCTGAACGTTAAGTGGTAGGTCATGAGCATGAATAAGGAACAGCCGAGGACCTAAAAATTGAACCTTGTGGGACTCACTTTGTGATAACTCCCCATTCACTAGAATTTACCACCTTCCCAACATTACTTGTTCTATACAGCACAACGTTTTGCTTTCTGTTCGTTAAGTGTGATTCAAACCAGCTGTGTGTATAGCCTTCAGTTCCATATAGCCTTCAGTTTTTCTAAGAGTGTGACATGATCCAAACAGTCAAATGCCTTGGAGAGATCACAAAAAAATACCAACTGGTGATAATTTGTTATTTAGGGCTTGTACTATTTGATGGGTAAATATGTAGATAGCATTCTCAGTCGAGTAACCCTTCTGGAATCTGAACTGTGATGTGCTGAGTAAATTATTTTCACTTAAATGTGAGACTACTCTTGAATACATAACTTTTTCGAATATTTTAGAAAATGAAGTCAGCAATGAGATTGGTCTTTAATTATTTAAGTCACTCTTGTCCCTTTTCTTATGAAGAGGTTTGACAATTGTGTATTTCAGTCTGTCTGCAAAAATTCCCTGTGCCAGTGAAGCATTATATATATTTCTAAGGACTCCACTTATTAAATTAGAACAAAACTTCAAATTTCTGTTAGACACACCGTCATCACCCATCTCCCGTTTGACAATATTCCATATAGTTTTAATCTTATTATCTGCATTATTAATTTCTGTCAGAACACATAAGCTTCTCAACTTCTTAATGACTTTACGTAACATATTACAGTATCTTATGTAGTAAGCAAGTAACGTTGGATCCTGACTTATTCTGGCATTTCCATATATTTCCCTCTTCCTCTTACACGATATCTTAATTCCCTTAGTAATCCATGGCTTACTTGACTTTGTAATGGTTTTTTCAGTATATTTATAGTTCCCTTAATTTCAGTGGGGGATGTTGGTGCTATTTCTAAAGGCCTAAAGTCCTGGGGAATGACATTTTTAACATATTTCTTTACTTCTTCAACTGAACCCTTTAACCCTATTTTTGCTGCAGCATTGTTAAAAATACTTGCAACTTGTGAATTGTCACTCACAACATCATCATTTAGCTTTATAGCTATGGTATTCTGTGCACTGTCAGGCTGCCCCATCTCCCATTTGACAATATTCCATATAGTTTTAATCTTATTATCTGCATTATTAATTTCTGTCAGAACACATAAGCTTCTCAACTTCTTAATGACTTTCCATAACATATTACAGTATCTTATGTAGTAAGCAAGTAACGTTGGATCCTGACTTATTCTGGTCTTTCCATATATTTCCCTCTTCCTCTTACACGATATCTTAATTCCCTTAGTAATCCATGGCTTACTTGACTTTGTAATGGCTTTTTTGGATAATGTTTCAGGAAAGCAACTCTCAAATATTGAGACAAATTTACGGTGGAATGAATTGAATTTGGCATCAGCATCATTTTCTATGTATACTTCATCCCATTCTATGTGTTCTAGGCTGCACTTAAAGCTCTGTATCCTGTTCGCATTAATAAGCTTCCCTGCCTTGTATGAACCTTCCTGAATCCTGTAAGGTGCTGCATGTTTTATTTCCATTACGATCAGATAGCCCGTTAACAGCTGGTTACACATTAATTGTTTCTGTCTGAGCACTGGTTATGAAAATGTTATTTATAAGTGACCTCCTATCCTGCTGCACATGAGCTGGATAATTAATAATAGATACTACATTGAAACAACCAAACAAAGATTCTAGCTCATTTTTCCTATTCGTATCTTTTAAGAAATCTACATTAAAATCACCACAAACCACTATCTGCTTCTTTTTGTCTGACAGGTAGCTCAATAATGCATCAAGATTTTTCATGAATAGCTGAAAGTTACCTTGAGGGGATCTGTAGATTGTTACAATTACTATAGAAGTATTTTGCAGTGCTTCAAGGATCCGATCTACACAAGAACTGTTTGTTTCAATATTTTTGACTTTGTGTCCAGTTTTTATATAAGTAGCAACTCCTCCTTGTTCCATGCTGACTCTACATGAATAAGATGCTAATCTGTAATCTCTTAAATTTAACTTCTCCATCCCTGTGGTTACATTTTGCTCAGATAGACACGAAACATCTATACCTTCAGAATTTACCCCATTTTCTAGGCGTACAACAAGCTCATCTATCTTATTTTTCAGTCCTCTAATGTTCTGATGAAACACACGAATTTTATTTCTTTGGATACTGCTACAGACACTATGGCACTGTTCTGTTTTAATCTCTTTCAATACTCTCTGTCTGTAACCTGACTCTAACCTAAAAAATGTGTCCCTCTGACTCCAGTAATCACAGGTATTTTGTCTTGTGTGCATGTGCGCCCCCCCCCCCCCCCCCTAACATTTTCTGCGAGAAGACCAACTAATCTATCCTTCCCCCTCCTATTCAGGTGCAGGCTATGACTAGTGTGGCCCCACCTCTCAATTGCATCAACAGGCACAGCAAAGATATGAGATTTAGTTTCTGCCAATAGTAACCCCCCTCCTAGCTCTCTGTTAACACAGTTGACAGCCATATTAACCCAGGGCTGGTCATGGTGCTGCAAAACATCCACCAACCCCACACGAATGTGAGCTGTTGCTGCACCTATTATATCCAGGTCACACCTAATATTATAGTCCAAATTGCTAGCCAGGCTGTTTCCTGCTCCTCCTACAATAAGAACATGATCCTTGCCATCAAAATTTTTGCACAAGGCCCCTAGGTTTTCTGTAACCTGGCTAAGCTTATCACTAGGTTTCACAATGCTTGTGACCTAGCATTACAATTGTTACTACTAGTCTTCTGCACTCTACTTTGCTCAAAAACTGTTTGAGGCTCTTCTACTTCAGGTAACAAATCAAACTGATTGCTCACTGGAATCTGAAAAGTAATTTCTAAGGTTTTCTCCTTCTGACTACGACTTGTTACCTGTTCCCAGCTCTCATTGTCTCTTTCCCCCCTCAACCTGTATGATTCAAAGTACACCATTTCTAGTTCAGCCTGAAGGGCACAGATCTTTTTTCCCTGTTCCTGATTTTCTTGTCACAGCTACATAGTCTACAACTCCATTGGTGAGCCTCATCTGGCACTATAACAGCTTCCCCACTACAATCTTCCCAGCGAAATACCAACCCACAATCCTGACATTTCACTCCTGTGCTCACTAAACTACGACAACATCCACATTTGTCACACATGATGGCAGATTAAACAATACAAATTACACTACAAACAAACAAAACAAATACAAGCAATACAAATTACACTACAAACAATTCCTCTACACAAATTAATAATTAGCAGAAAGTAACTGAGCTTGCGGTGGGATGAGCAGAGAACTTCTGGACGTCAGGCGAATGTAGCAGCAGGCGAATATAAACAGCACGAAGTTAATTGCTGGCATAGGTTATAGTGGTGGAAATCACGAAATGAGTAAGAAACTGAAGAGGCGCGATAACAGTACTGTTGCCGTGAAATGTGCTAAAACTGTAACTATTAAAACATATTTACCAAACGGGAAAGTGCTGGTAGATAGACACAATAAAAAAACACAAAAACACACTCACAAAATTTCAAGCTTTTGCAACCAACAGTTGCTTTGTCAGGAAAGAGGGAAGGAAAGGGAAAGACGAAAGGATGTGGGTTTTAAGGGAGAGGGTAAGGAGTCATTCCAATCCCGGGAGCGGAAAGACTTACCTTAGGGGGAAAAAAGGACAGGTATACACTCGCACACACACACATCCATCCACACATATACAGACACAAGCAGACATATTTAAATATATTAATATAAAAAAATATATTTTTCCCATGTGGAATGTTTCTTTCTATTTTATTAACTATTAAAACAAGTGGACATGAAAAAATACACTACACCATTGTCCTTTCATGTTGTGCTGATGGTACTAAATGTAATCCAGTGATCATTTTCAAGCGCAAAACAATGCAAAATCTTCTGAAATACTGCCAGGTGTTGTTGTTCATGTACATGACAATGGTCAGATGAACAAGGCTGGTATGAAATCATGGATTAACAGAATGGGAGAGAAGGAAAGGTGCTTTATTGAAGAGGAGTTCTCTTCTTGTGCTAGATCAGTTTAGTAGTCATTTGAAAAAGTCTGTGAAAGAGAAATTGAGGCAGGGAAATACAGAGCTTGCTATTATTCTTGGAGGACGTGCTTCACAATTGTAACCTCTTGATGTCTTGATAAATAAAGCACCTAAAGTGTATATAAGTGAGGATTGAACAAATGAGTGATGGAGGAAACCCAATATTAAATGTTTCAAGAAGTGCAGCAGAAGTAACACTCCTGATGGCAGTGAAGACCATCTTATGTATTAAGTCGACAACAATGATGTCAGGAGGAAGAAGAAGAAGAAGAGGAAGAAGAAGAAGGAAGTTCAGATTATGATTTTCAGGGATTTTAAAGGCCAGTTCTGGTATATAAATTAAGAGTTTCTTTTTGTCTGGTTTTGCAATCTAATGATGAAAATGGTAAAAATGTTATTTAAAAAAATGCTTAAAAATTAAGATGTGTCTTGTACTCTCTAAAATACAGTATTGTTTCTCTTGTGAATTTGTTAATGACTGGAGTGTGTATGCTTATTTAGCCACAAGTTTGATAGGGTGTGCTGGTGTTGAACATGAGGTGGATAAATAACAATTACATGCATTCATAATATATTCATACAGCTGCATTACATAACATACACAGGAGAAAGAAAGAACTACAAGAAAATAAAGAAAGTCTACCACCTCATAGATGGTTACAACAAAGATGAAATGTGGTGCCAGATTACCAGCATGACAACAAAGGTGCCATCACAGGGAATGTAATGATGGCTCTGCTGCCACTACACATAGGCTGTTAATGGAGATTGTTCTATAAGCCCCTGTCACCCATTGGATACTCTTGTGGTTTACTGGATCCAAAATTCTTCAATATGGTGACCATACTGATCCATAATTGATATGACCAAGAGATGAGCAAGATTTAATACAGACCCTGTAAAAAAAAGTATACATGGTCTCTTTACCTCCCATATTTTCTATTCAAAAACTTAATAATATTCATTGCATTATGGATTTTGACTTTCATATTCCAAAGGAAGCTGCCAATCAATTTTTTATCAAATACAGAGCCTAGAAGATTCACTGCATCCTTAAAACTTAAAATGTTATCCTTCCATTTCAACTCAGACATTTAAAAAATCAACACATACAGTTTTAGTATCAGTGGAGAAATTAAAATTTATTGAAGCACAGTCTCCAAGCCTCTTAAGTGTCAGCCATAGCTAATGAGACAATGTTGTGAGAGTGGAAGCGGAATCTTAAATATAGAAGTCGTCCACAAATTAACAGCAGTGCACAGGGGAGCCTCACTGTGAACAATAATAATCTAGCATGAAACACACTCCCCTGGGCAATAAGATGAATTTAAGCACACTCATATATTAGAATACTCTTGACTCTCTATCATTTAACCCTTTCATGTAGTTGACAGATAATGGCGTCTCCATGAAGTGTCACATGCCTTTACATTATAAGAGATATCACTTACAAGTTGTTAATGAAGTATTTATACCGATTGTATTTGTACCACCTGTTCCTGTCCATTGGAAGTCTACTAATATCAGACATAGACCATAATTTGAGGAAGAAATTTCTGAGAATGTATGTATCGTCCACAGCGTCATATGGTAGTGAAACATGGAGTGTGGGAAAATTGGTACAGTGGAGAATTGAAGCATTTGAGATATGGTGCTGTAGAAGAATGTTGAAAATAAGATGGACTGATAAGGTAAGGAATGAGGATGCTCTCCACAGAATCAGTGAGAAAAGGAATGTAAGGGACAGGATAACAGGACATCTGTTAAGACATCTGTCTATTACTTCCATGGTACTAGAGGCCAAAAACTGTAGAGGAATACAGATATGGGAATATATCCGGCAGATAGTCGAGAACATGGGTAGCAAGTGCTACTCTTGAGTTGAAAAGGTAGGACTGGATTATCAAGTGTAAGATGACAACCATCTGAAACCCCACTCAATCCTATGTTGGAAATTTATGGCCTCTAGATTGTAGATAGGGTGGAAACTGACCATCTGTGTATCATCTTTCCCGTATATCTGGGAATGGTGATTCTACAATAATTGTTGTGTGTTTGTGGCCATTTTCTAGTGTGCAGTGTGAAAATATTATTGATTCCCATTGTAGATCATGATATTAACCTTCATCCTCTTTTCATTAAAAAAGCAAAGCAGATTTCTTTGAAATTTTCGCTGTGATGTTGCAGCATGCCATAAAGGATGAAGTCCAGTCTGGGAGCTCAAGCTTCAGATAGGCTGCTGACATCAACTACCCACAATGTAAAGGGAAGATTGTAGCTTTCTTCAGTGTTGGAATGAAAATTAATTCTCTTTTTCTCCCTGCCTTGTTGGTAAGCTGGAACTTGAGTTATGGATCATACTGTATCATGAAACTACTACACTAGCATATGGGCTATTTCCTTTAATATTGCCTTACGGACAATCCCAGCTGCCTACCATATCTATGAGATACTGTTCATTCTACAAAGTCTGCCTTCTGTAACGAGCTACACATTTTGGCGAGGATGAATCAACAGCGAAGTGGATCACATTAGTAAAGTAATTCACCAAATCCTAAATGCTGTCTTGCTCTGTAATTACAGCCAACTGGCTTTACAAGATCCAGTTTGTCTTGCTGAGCATTGATTTTGATGCTTTCTTCATTGAATTCGCTCCTTGTATGAGGTGGACAGAAGTTTGGATGGGGTGACTTAGGTGAAGGTCATCTACATTTTACACTGAGCAGAGTCTGTAAGGGCAGGAGGGGAATTGTGAGATAAGTGGTGGAAAATGACCCTATTGTTGCTAAAATGTCCCACTTTACATGTTTTTGGGAAGCTTATATTCTCTGTGGATAAGATACCATTTACCATTTGACCACTGAAGCAGATAAAGCAAAGGCCCCATACAGTGATTTGTGCACTGAAATCGGCTGAAAAAAAGAAACATAATAGGATTTGGTTCACCAGCTCTGTGAGTTTCACTGTCTAATGGCTATAGTGACAGTTGATTAATGGAACAATTGTTTACTGGGACTGACACATATACTGAGACAACTGCTGCTTATAGTGTGGTGATTAAGGTGACAAGTGAAGAGTAATGTGTAGTGATGATGAATGTTGCCACTCCTGCCTTGACTCTTTCCCTGCATAGGTCATCATTCTTGAGGATCTGGTAGACATATAGCAAAGGGATCTCAAATAGTATCCAGTCTGACTCTCCAAAATACTTACGCAAATAGGTCAAGCCTGTGCTAGATACAAGCTTAGGTAGAGATGTGTGAAAGTAGACAGACCTTCTGAAAGAAATTTACTCCAGTTAATAATGATAGTGTTGTAACCTTCACCTGGATAGCAGTTAGTCAGATTGTGATTTGTTTTGAGACTGTTGGTGGTCTCTTTATTGAGAGGTTTGTGTTGCTGGGAAGAAACCTAAGAAATGAAGAGGCAGCAAGATTGGAGATTTATTCCTGGAATATTACAGATAGGGGAAGAGAGGGGAGGGAAGGGAATTGAAAGGGAGATAGTGTATGAGTAGGGGTTAAGATATGAAAGTTCAGTGTGGGCATCGATGTGGTTGCAGTCAGATAGGTTGATGACATACAGTTGTTTCCTCAGAAGGGCATATGTAAATAAAGCAGATTTATAATAGCTCAGCATGACAGAATTTAGGTGTGGACCTGAAATTGAAATATTTTATAGGAACTGAGCGAGGTGGCACAGTGATTAGCACACTGGACTCGCATTCGGGAGGATGATGGTTCAAACCCGCGTCCGACCATCCTGATTTAGATTTTCCGTGATTTCTCTAGATCACTTCAGGCAAATGCCGTGATGGTTCCTTTGAAAGGGCGCAGCCGATTTCCTCCCTCATCCTTCCCTAATCTGAGCTTGTGCTCCATCTCTAATGACCTCATTGTCAATGGTACGTTAAACACTTATCTCCTCCTTTTATAGGATTTAATAATGTATAGTATTAACTTTTTTGGACATCAGGTTCAAGGAACACATAAATTTAACCAGTTCAGAATGTGCCATGCATGAACAGGGACATTCTGTCACTAATTTGCCCAGTAATTTAAAAATACTACACAGGAAAAATAAGGGCCATATCTTCAGTACGCTTGAAGAAGTGGAGAAAAAGTGTTCTATGAAACATTTCCCCAAGATACATGTAATGGTCCAATTGAATAAAGACATTGTAGCATACCAGTGAATTTCAGTTGCCTCAATAGGATAACTGGCACTTTTATTATACTGGCTACATCCCAACCCCCCCCTCCCCCCCTCCCAGTACTCATTTATTTTCTTCTTTTTTAGTGGGTTTATGCTGACACACATCCTAGTGGTACTGATTGTCATCTACTGCATCTTGGGATTGTACTGCTGACCTTTGCTCCTGCCCATTTTCATCATTTTTAATGTACTTGTAATTTTCATCATTAGGTTTACACTTTATACTCATTTTTCTTATTTTCTTCATGAAATTCGCTCCTTGTATGAGGTGGACAGAAATTGGGAATGGGTGACTGGGGTGAAGGTCATTTACATTTTACACTGAGCAGAATCTGTAAGGGCAGGAGGGGAAATTGTGAACAAGTGGTGGAAAATGACCCTATTGTTGCTAAAATGTCCCACTTTACAACTATTTGGGAAACTTGTATTCTCTGCCGGTAAGATACCATTTACCTCTTGACCACTGAAGCAGATAGAGCAAAGGCCCCATACAGCAACATGTGCACTGAAATCTGTCGAAAATTTATTTCATTTTTCTTATGTCATAATTTTTTGTACTATTCTAATTCATGTTCTAATATTAATAATTATAAGGAAGTTACCCAACCTTCCTTGTTGATTTTAACCCGGCAATTCAGGCTGTTTTGTGTTCACATCTCATGCTGTGGGCACTTGTGCACTCATGTCTGAGGCACAAGCACTTGACTTCTTAGTCAGCTGATAACACTTTCACATCTTTAGTATTAGGCTGTTTGAGGTGGTGTATTCTGTACCTCGTGAGATCAAGTTCCAGAATAATAGTGAGTTTCCTCAGCTGAGTTCATCATTTTTGCTGTTCCTTCCTACTTTCAGCTCTGTTATTTTATTTATAGGTGCTGGCTTTTCTGTAATGGAGATCCAACTTTGGGCCTATACTAGTTTCCATTATTTATCTTTCAAATTTATTGACAGCTACTCCATCAGATTATAACTTTCAGTGATTTTTTCCTGTTTTATTCTATTTTAACTTGCTATTTAACTACATAATGTTCATGTGGTTTTGTTGGTTGCCACACAGCATTTCACTGAAGGTCTTACCAATCGATTGGGGATTGGAAAATTATGTTGCAGCTTTTATTCTTGACTATCATCACCATAATCTGTTAGTTTTCATTCTAATTTGATGATGAATGTTGGGTCTTCTGTGTATCATCAGTGTTGATCACCTTATGACCTGAGATGTGTGAGTACCTTCTATTACACTATGCTTAAGTTTATGCACTTATATTAGAGGGTAAATATAATTGTTATGTGTTTATATCTAGGTGTTCATCTGAAGATGTGGTTGTAATGCTGCAAAACCAGTGATGAGTCCAATAAAAAAAGGATTTTACAGCTGAAGTGATTCTCTAATTTTCAAGATGTGTATTCACAGCTGTAGTTGCCCTGACTGTATAGACTTTTAAAAACATTTAATTGATCATTTGTCTGTTGTGCCAGTGCTTGGGGGGAAAAGCAGTGAGAAATTGTTGGGATGATGAAGGATGTAGGTGTCCATAGGTTGTTTAAATAACGCACAAGGTTTGGCAGATTAAAGCTCCTTATTTTCAGCAACTGGAAAACAAGCAGTATGCCTTAGGAATGGAGTGCATGCCACCAGCCACTTGGAGGAGTCTTCATGGATGTCCAAGGTGGACCAAAGTCCAAAAGAGGAAAAATTGCAGGAAGGAGAAGTGTGTGCTGTCAGTGCAGGGTCTGGGAGCATAGAGTGCATCACCTCTTCAACTCATGCTTTGCTCGCATCCCCCAGCACCATAAATGACACCCCTCCCATGCTGTTTGACAAAGCATGTTCCTTTCAGCAACCCTGATGGGAACTAACCACTTCCAGCTGAAATAGAGGCAGATTTTGGCATATAGGCTAAGGGTAACTATCCAGGTACTGACTGCAAAGCCAACAGTGGGATTTTTTTAAAATTATCACTAAACTACTCTTGGTATACCCCCATACAGATGATAGTGGCTTGTACAGTCCTTCCGTTTTCTAAAGATTATCATACGCTTGCATGGAGAAACAGATTGCCCAGACTTACACTCCAAAATAATCATGAGTGGGCTTACTGCTAGCAATACTAAGTATGCTTTACAATGTGTAATCATAATTTGCTCAAAGGTGGTACAATGGATAAGAAAAGGTAAAACACGTAGGTGGTTAGATTGTTTCATGCCAGCACATGTGCTAAAGGACCTGCATGGGTGATGGTGTGGCACAGGATGATGAGTTGCAGTAGTGCAGTAGGGAGTCACATATGGCTGGTAGGTCCACTCTCAGCGACTGGTATCTCATGCATCAATCTTTGGCAGTGGTCTAGAAAACTCACAGAACAGGCATTAGAAAATATTTTGGGAGCATGTCAAACAGAGGGGATAAAGTGTCTCTTAAAAGTGACTGATGCTAGAACACTGAGCCCATGGTCAATTCTTAAACATCTTAAGTACAAATCATGTAAATACCTTTATTAGAACAATAGCATCAGGCTATTCAAGTAGGAGAACAGTGCTCATCTTCTAATCAAAAATTGTAAAACCATTTATAAAAATTAATTCTTAAGTTTTGAAATTATGTTAAATTATAATCCAGGTCATGTCTCCTGTCTTTAATGAGTTATGCAGAATAGGGATTGTAGTGAACAATAAAAAATTCCATGTAACTTGTTGTGGGACAAGGACAATGATAAAATCTATATCTGGACATAATCGTAATATAATAGCTAAAATAAAATGTAGTTTTATATCGTGTCACAGAATTCCCCAATTACAGAAGTTACGATCCATGTGCAAATAAATGTATGACATAAACAATAGTACAGGCATGTTTTATAATACTGACTATTTGAAGCTTAGTAATATTTGTAACTATACACGCAGTTACTGAGAGAGGGGAGAGACATTTTTATAAGCCCAGTACACTAAAGTTTCCAACCACTTGCATTTTGAGCTGTCACTGAGTACTGTGAAGATGATGTCATATTGGTGGCTCTTGAATAAACCAAACCAAACATAAATTCAAAAAATGAGAAAAGACAGAACAAAATACTTTATCTCACCAAACTGAAGCCATGACAGGTCAAGATTCTTTTACACTTAACAAGTACTTCTCAAAGAAGTCACAGTGATAATGATCAAAGCTTCCAAGGATCATTGTACTTTGTTGTACATACAGTTACAATACTATACAGTGACTTCAGTCAAAGAATATTTCATAAAACAAAACCACGGATTATATTCAGTAGTAGCATTGTCAAATTACCATTCAACAGATATAGTATGCTAGTTGTACCATGTAAGTTATCACTTAACATGCTACAAAGGAATGTTAAATTGCAAGAATGATCAAAGTCATACTGTGACAATCTGATTTATTCTATCTTTTCTATTACAGTGTCAGCAGGTATTTATGTGTTAAACAAAGCAATTGGCTTGAGAAAACAACAACTTGTCAAGTAACCAACACCTGAACAGCATGCTGCCCCTACTCAGTAAGAAATATGTCTACCATCTTAACTGTGCTGAATTATATCAGCATTCGTATAAGTATTCATGAATACCAACAATGATTAGCAGACCGAATATACTTTTGACATTCTCTTGACAGTAATAAAAAAATCTCAAAATTTTAAATAAATTTGCTGTAAAAGCCTCAGTGATGTGGCTACTGTTCTTTCATGTGAAATGATCAATCATTGAGACATATTGTAGTTAAATGGGCAAGTCATCAGCAGAATTAACGAAAAATATGTACAAATAAGCTTATTGGACAAAAATTTTGTCATCCTTAGAGAAATCATTAGAAGCATGACTTAACACCATATAATTCTGCTCCTGGACTTGATAATTGCCTGAATTTGGTTAGGGAGTGAGTCCAAAAGGTTGTGCAGCTACATCACATCGAGGTTAAGCCACTCACTGAGGATTTGATCGTGCTGGTCCACTAAATTAAGAGGATGCTGATGTCAGCCATTCTAACATGTCCCACAGATGTTCTGTGAGGTTCAGTGATTTTGCAAGCCAGTCAAGATGACACATACTGATGAGCTTTGCTGTTATCATCCTTTATGTGCATGTTTGAACAGTTGTCTCTTTCAATCTTACTGTCACAATTTTCTGTCACTAACCGGTTGATATGGACATTCATTCCGTGTCTACAGCAATTCCTGTTGGGTTTAGAAGCAGTTATGATTCTGTTCTTGTTGTTATGGTCTTCAGTCCTGAGACTGGTTTGATGCAGCTCTCCATGCTACTCTATCCTGTGCAACCTTCTTCATCTCCCAGTACCTACTGCAACCTGCATCCTTCTGAATCTGCTTAGTGTATTCATCTCTTGGTCGCCCTCTATGATTTTTACCCTCCAAGCTGCCGTCCATACTAAATTGGTGATCCCTTGATGCCTCAGAACATGTCCTACCAACTGATCCCTTCTTGTAGTCAAGTTGTGCCACAAACTCCTCTTCTCCCCAATTCTGCTCAATACCTCCTCATTAGTTGTGTGATCTACCCATCTAACCTTCAGCATTCTTCTGTAGCACCACATTTCGAAAGCTTCTATTCTCTTCTTGTCCAAACTATTTATCGTCCATGTTTCACTTCCATACATGGCTACACTTCAGACAAATACTTTCAGAAACGACTTCCTGACACTTAAATCTATACTCGATGTTAACAAATTTCTCCTCTTCAGAAACGATTTCCTTGCCATTGCCAGTCTACATTTTATATCCTCTCTACTTCGACCATCGTCAGTTATTTTGCCCCCAAATAGCAAAACTCCTTTACAACTTTAAATGTCTCATTTCCTAATCTAATTCCCCCAGCATCACCCCACTTAATTCGACTACATTCCATTATCCTCGTTTTGTTTTTGTTGATGTTCATCTTATATCCTCCTTTCAAGACACTACCCATTCCGTTCAGCTGCTCCTCCAGGTCCTTTGCTGTCTCTGACAGAATTACAATGTCATCGGCGAACCTCAAAGTTTTTATTTCTTCTCCATGGATTTTAATACCTACTCCAAATTTTTCATTCTAAAGCCCTGAAATGCATCTCCTGTCCCTTTTGGTCAAGATCTTTTTATCTTTTTCCAACCACAATTCAGACATCGTGTTTCTTGGCCACATGTGGTACACCACTGCCTATAGACTTGTTTAATAGTCAACCATGAAACACCAAGAAATCCAGCAACTCTACACACTGCATGGCCATGGACACGGCCAAACATGAGTACCGCTTTTTGGCACTCTGTCACATCCTTACATTTGCCGATGTTTACGAACAATGTCTGCTTGAAACATAAATGCTTCACTGATTTGCTACTCCCTTATGCTCACATAGAGACAGTGCACATGTGGTTGAGCACGTGACACAATTACTGCCCCCATCAATAAAGTCTTAATGATTCATCTGTGTGTGTGTGTGTGTGTGTGTGTGTGTACTGGATAGACTAATTTTTTGCCCAATGGGCTTCTTTATTAAGAAGTGAAACCAGTAAAACAGACATTTAATAAGATTTTACATTAGACACAATGTTTGAGACTACATACACTATCTTGTGCAACCTCGATTCATGATAGTAGTCAGTCAGTTGAGGTGTTTTTACAGAATTCCTACAGGTACTCCTAATTAAGCTTGACTATAAGAATGGAGCCAGAGATAGGAAGTATTATTGTAAAAATATACCATTCAAGGTACTACTAAAACATACCTTTGCTGTTACCTCTTGGCAATATGAGAGACAGCACGATCCAGACTAATTTATCTACTTTCCTGTATTGTTAGTTGATCTATTGGTGTAGCAGGTAAGTACCAGTAATGTATGATAGCACCAATCAACTGTTGTAACATCACTCAATAATAATGGCTGCCTTGTCAGGAGGCGCAGTTGCTTACCGTTGGAGAGATACTGTTTTCGGTCCACCTACGTTTCATGAATTGACATCAATAGTAGTCTTGGGATAGTAAGACAAGCAGGGTACTTGTGTAGGAGGTGGAGGAGTGGTATCCACATGTACAGCCATGTGAAATCACCACATCAAATTTCAAAAGCAAAAGTTACATGCCATTTATATCCTCTGAAGTTACATGCCATTTATATCCTCTGAAATTCAGTCTCATCTCATTATGAGCAAAATCTACAAGGGCAGGAGGGGAAATTGTGAGATAAGTAGCTGTCAATAAGTCTGAAAGATAAATAGTGGAAATTAGTGATATTAAATGCATAATTATTATTCCTCTAATAATGAATCTATCTACAGAAAAAGAATATCAAGGAACATCCATAAGACAGCCATTCCAAGAGAAAGACACTACTGAAACTAGAATCCTGAAATATGACTATGTAGTGTGGGTTGCTTACTAAACTATAGGTTAAAACTTAAAAAAGTACATGCACCACATTTCTATAACTTTCTCATAAAGTGATTTAGCGATCCTATTGTTCTTATGTTAATCAGTTCCAAATTCAAACACATCTGTCTCACTGAAATTTCCTTGGGCAATGAAGAAACAACTACAGAAGGATAAATATATTTACAAGAAAAGTCATTTTATTGGAACTGTGATTAGACAGGTCATACAATTGAAACTGGACATTGAAGCACTAAACACTATCTGGCAGCAGTGGTAACTAATGGAATAACAACAACCAGTTTCTGCAGACTCAGACTAGTTATACATAGTTATTTGGAATCTTGTGAAACATTTCTACTGGCAAATAATAAACTGGAATTACTTTTGTAGATACCACACTGACACATTAATTACAAAGTGGCATGTAATAGACCTATGACACTAGAAAAATTTGAAACACTGTTGCAAGCTTCAACACTGAATACATATATTGTGAATTGTGTTAGTATGTGTAAAGAGTTAAATCTCTCAAGTTACTCATACAGTAACAGGAAAATGAAAGATACACTGTGATGTAACATAGTAATATGGCAATGACATTGCTGATTGATTCAAATCTCATGATAGAAAGCGTGAAGTTGCAATGGTGATTAAGGCCCTGTGGCTATATACTGAGGCAGCCATCATATGTAGGAAATGTTCCATTACAAGGTGACATGAGCCCTTTGTGTGAACAGCTTGCACACAACAGAAAATCTGTGTGTATGCCTCTGGTGTCCGTCTTGACATCAACGTGCATTAGTTTGGCCATGCTAGCGACAGCAGCTCCTTGCTACGCCACAGGCAGCCATCGCTACTTGTTCTTATTGCAGGCTATGTTCTTGTCTCCATCACTACATAACAATAGTGGTGCAGTGGCAAAGACTCAGCTGCCTCTCAGTATGTGCCTGTTTGCTGACAGTGAGTCCATCACCCTGTGCAGCCCATAGTGCTGTGGCATACTCAGTCTCATGACCACAAGGCGTAGGTACACATGGAAAGCGATGTATATTGTTGTGGTGCTTGGGTGAAGACTTTCTTTATGTGTCTTAATCAGTCAGTGAATTCATGGTCCATCACAGAGTCTCACATGGAACCATGGGTTAGGGTGGCACTGCCTGTCTCTAATAGGGTTTTAACCTGTTGAAGTGCCCAATGGGCAGTATTGTCTGCTAACTGTTTCTTTGCATTGACAGGGCATGTTAGACATGTAATCTGTTATGGACCTTTATGGAGAGCAGAGAATTTTTTTGTCTTCTCTTTCTTGGTTGCTGGGTTTCTTTAACAAGACCCAGTCCCGCTGTCAGTAAGACAGTGCCTTTGTGAACTTTCTGTACTTGCTTAACCCCAGCATTAAAATTACTCTGCTCTACCTTCCACCAGATTGTTTTAATTCTTCAGTCCAGGCTCTTGGCCTTGGTTGAGACAACACCTAGTGATAGTTTATACAGTGCAAATGGAGAACTCAGGAGTGTGTGCCCCATTGATCTGAGAATGCATCTGTTGTAAATGGACAGAATCTGTGGCAAATACGTGTTCTGTTTGTCTTGTTTGCATAGTGGGATAACATTTTTGTGATCATGTTACGAAAATGTTTTACTTGGCCATTGGCATTGGGTTGGCAAGGAATGGTTCTCCACTTCTTAATTCTTAAAAGTTTGCTCACTTTTACAAATAAAGCAGATGGAAAATCTGTTCCTTGGCTTTGTGAGAATGGTGTCAGAACATCCAAGCAGTAAAATCAAGTGTGTGAGAAATGCTTTGGCTGCCATTTCTGCTGTCATCTTGGTGATTGGCACCAGAACTAGGTAACGTGAAAAGGATCCAAAATGTCTAGAGCTATGATCTCAAATGATCTGGAAGCTTCTGGCAATGTTTGCAGTAGCATTTGTGATCTTCACTTCCACACTCTTTGCATACATGGAAGACAAACTGAACATAATTCTCAGTGTCGTGTTGGTGGCCTTTACACTAATATCATGTCATGACTCGTGCGTAATGGACACTTCCTGCTGTGACCCACTTGGGTGCTATCGTGGCACTGCATGGTAATATGACACTGTAGTGTTTTTGGTATCACCAGTGGCTTTCCTTGTGGAATTTTGTGGTACAAGATGCAATCTTTGGACACAAAGTCCAGAAGAGTAGCAGATTCGTGGCATTCTGGCTCTCACTCTTGTGCCTCCTGCTACTCAGCAATAAACATCTGCTTGCTATACACAGATCTTTGTACTCAGTACATCAGCATTTTGATACACTCTACCTAGTTTGTTGAGCTCCTCATGATCATATTCACACAGTTTCAAAGCTCACTGCATCAACTGACTGCTTGAATCTTTAAGTTCAATAGCCACAGTAGAGCTGAATGACCAGTAACTGCTGTTAACGATCTACCATGTTGGTAGCATACAAAGTAGTTCACTCCAAATACCAAAGCCAACAACTCTTTCTCAGTTGTGCTGTAAATAATTCATCTACATCTACCTCTCCATAATTATTCATCAATTCACAATTAAGTGCCTGACAGAGGGTTTATTGAACCACCTTCAAGCTCTTTCTCTACTGTTCCACCTTCGAAAAGTGTGCGGGGAAAATGAACACATAAATCTGTCCATGCAAACTCTAATTTCTTTCATATTATTATGATGATCATTTCTCCCTGGGTAGATGGACACCAACAAAATATGTGGGTTTTAAGGGAGAAGGTAAGGAGTCATTCCAATCCTGGGAGCGGAAAAGACTTACCTTAGAGGGAAAAAGGGACAGGTATACGCTCGCGCGCGCGCGCACACACACACACACACACACACACACACACACACACACACACACACATCCATCTGCACATATACAGACACAAGCAGACATGTTGTTGTTGTTGTGGTCTTCAGTCCTGAGACTGGTTTGATGCAGCTCTCCATGCTACTCTATCCTGTGCAAGCTTCTTCATCTCCCAGTACCTACTGCAACCTACATCCTTCTGAATCCGCTTAGTGTATTCATCTCTTGGACTCCCCCTACGATTTTTACCCTCCACACTGCCCTCCAATACTAAATTGGTGATCCCTTGATGCCTCAGAACATGTCCTACCAACTGATCCCTTCTTCTGGTCAAGTTGTGCCACAAACTTCTCTTCTCCCCAATCCTATTCAATACTTCCTCATTAGTTATGTGATCTACCCATCTAATCTTCAGCATTCGTCTGTAGCACCACGTTTCGAAAGCTTCTATTCTCTTCTTGTACAAACTATTTACCGTCCATGTTTCACTTCCATACAATGCTGCACTCCATACAAATACTTTCAGAAATGACTTCCTGACACTTAAATCTATACTCAATGTTAACAAATTTCTCTTCTTCAGAAACGCTTTCCTTGCCATTGCCATTCTACATTTTATATCCTCTCTACTTCGACCATCATCAGTTATTTTGCTCCCCAAATAGCAAAACTCCTTTACTACTTTAAGTGTCTCATTTCCTAATCTAATACCCTCAACATCACCCAACTTAATTCGACTACATTCCATTATCCTCGTTTTGCTTTTGTTGATGTTCATCTTATATCCTCCCTTCAAGACACCATCCATTCCATTCAACTGCTCTTCCAAGTCCTTTGCTGTCTCTGACAGAATTACAATGTCATCGGCGAACCTCAAAGTTTTTATTTCTTCTTCATGGATTTTAATACCTACTCCGAATTTTTCTTTTGTTTCCTTTACTGCTTGCTCAATATACAGATTGAATAACATCGGGGAGAGGCTACAACCCTGTCTTACTCCCTTCCCAACCACTGCTTCCCTTTCATGTCCCTCGACTCTTATAACTGCCATCTGGTTTTTGCACAAATTGTAAATAGCCTTTTGCTCCCTGTATTTTACCCCTGCCACCTGTAGAATTTGAAAGAGAGTATTCCAGTCAACATTGTCAAAAGCTTTCTCTAAGTCTACAATTGCTAGAAATGTAGGTTTGCCTTTCCTTAATCTTTCTTCTAAGATAAGTCGTAAGGTCAGTATTGCCTCACGTGTTCCAATATTTCTACGGAATCCAAACTGATCTTCCCCGAGGTCGGCTTCTACTAGTTTTTCCATTCGTCTGTAAAGAATTCGTGTTAGTATTTTGCAGCTGTGGCTTATTAAACTGATTGTTCGGTTATTTTCACATCTGTCAACACCTGCTTTCTTTGGGATTGGAATTATTATATTCTTCTTGAAGTCTGAGGGTATTTCGCCTGTTTCATACATCTTGCTCACCAGACGGTAGAGTTTTGTCAGGATTGGCTCTCCCAAGGCCGTCAGTAGTTCCAATGGAATGTTGTCTACTCCGGGGGTCTTGTTTCGACTCAGGTCTTTCAGTGCTCTGTCAAACTCTTCACGCTGTATCGTATCTCCCATTTCATCTTCATCTACATCTTCTTCCATTTCCATAATATTGTCCTCAAGTACATCGCCCTTGTATAGACCCTCTATATACTCCTTCCACCTTTCTGCTTTCCCTTCTTTGCTTAGAACTGGGTTTCCATCTGAGCTCTTGATGTTCATACAGGTGGTTCTCTTATCTCCAAAGGTCTCTTTAATTTTCCTGTTGGCAGTATCGATCTTACCCCTAGTGAGGTAAGCCTCTACATCCTTACATTTGTTGTCTAGCCATCCCTGCTTAGCCATTTTGCACTTCCTGTCAATCTCATTTTTGAGGCGTTTGTATTCCTTTTTGCCTGCTTCATTTACTGCATTTTTATATTTTCTCCTTTCATCAATTAAATTCAATATTTCTTCTGTTACCCAAGGATTTCTACAAGCAGACATATGTAACGGCAAAGAGTTTGGGCAGAGATGACAGTCGAGGCAGAAGTACAAAGGCAAAGATGTTGTTGAATGACAGGTGAGGTATGAGTGGCGGCAACTTGAAATTAGCTGAGGTTGAGGCCAGGTGGGTAACGGCAAGAGAGGATATATTGAAGGGCAAGTTCCCATCTCTGGAGTTCTGATAGGTTGGTGTTAGTCAGAAGTATCCAGATAACCTTGATGGTGTAACACTGTGCCAAGATGTGCTGGTCGTGCACCAATGCATGTTTAGCCACAGGGTGATCCTCATTACCAACAAACACTGTCTGCCTGTGTCCGTTCATGTGAATGGACAGTTTGTTGCTGGTCATTCCCACATAGAAAGCTTCACAGGGTAGGCAGGTCAGTTGGTAAATCACGTGGGTGCTTTCACACGTGGCTCTGCCTTTGATTGTGTACACCTTCCGGGTTACAGGACTGGAGTAGGTGGTGGTGGGAGGATGCATGGGACAGGTTTTACACCGGGGGCAGTTACGAGGGTAGGAGCCAGAGCGTTGGGAAGATGGTTTGGGGATTTCATAGGGATGAACCAAGAGGTTACGAAGGTTAGGTGGATGGCAGAAAGACACTCTTGGTGGAGTGGGGAGGATTTCATGAAGGATGGATCTCATTTCAGGGCAGGATTTGAGGAAGTCGTATCCCTGCTGGAGAGCCACATTCAGAGTCTGATCCAGTCCCGGAAAATATCCTTTCACAAGTGGGGCACTTTTGGGGTACAGATAACCAGACCCACTTCCTCATCCCCTCAAACCCAGAACCTCCCACAGAAGAACTTAAACTTACCAGAATAATCTCTACAAAATGTGTGACTTTTGTCATTATACTGCCCTTTTCCTTTTAGGCACAGTACCTATACCTTACATACGGGTTGTTACTATGAATGCTCTTACTCCTTCCTTGTTGGTAGGTACGCCCCTTTAAACTTCCTAATTTACTATGGTACAAGTCAAGCCCCTTCTTGGTACCCGTGTCCGCATAGTATAGGTCAGCCCTTCTTGGGTCTGCCCACCTGCCCTTTTCCATCCAATAAATGCTGGGTGCGCCCTCCTTCTCCTTCCTGGGTAGGCTTCATAGTTCACTGCCCTAGTATACATATTTATGTATACTGTCGCTAAATATTACCTGGCAAAATTCAATTCTACTTCACACTTCACTTTTACCTTTTGGTACCTTATTTGATTCCCTAGAGTCCTCCACTACCTTTCAGCTTCTACGCTTTCAGTAGACATATTTATACATAACTCAATATACCATACCTTTCTTTATACTATACTTGTCCCACTGCCCTACAAATAATCAGAACAAATATTCGATTGATATTCCTAAATAATTATCACCATAGTTCCTCCCTGGCTTATTCTCATTAATTCTTCCATAGTTTCTACTCTCCTTCATTTCTCACACTTCCTTGTGTGATATTAAACAGTCTCTGTTCTTATACCTACGTATAAGTACATAAGAAGCAACAAAAAAAAAAAAAAAAATGGGGGCAATGCAGAACCGTCATATATCAACCATACAATATATGCATCTACCCAGATGTACATATGTCTTTATTCCCTTACATCCCTTGGCGGTTCTGACATTGCTTTCAGTTTCTAGCCCGTAATTTTCATGTTTGTGTCTAAGTGTAATTTTGTGTGTATGTCGATGTGTGTTCGTGCAGCGTGATTCTTCGGCCACTTATTTGAAATAAGTTGAAGGTTATAGGAAACCAGGGAAAGTAAGAAGGACTTCAGCGATAGAAGTGTATGCATATGGAAAGAGGAAAAGATAGACTGGTACACAATAGAGAAGGAAGAAATGAAAAAATAGAAACGATTGCTAAGATTGAAGAAGTGAAAGAAGATAGCCCCAAAGACAGGAAAACCCTTCCCGCTCCCCTTCCTAAGGATCCCTACTTCACCAGTATTTGAGCGAGAAGCCGGAGGAGGTATGATGTTAAATGTCTCCTGCAGAATGGACATTCTCACCTTCACCTTTGAAGCCCCCGAAAAAAATCTTAGCAACATCTATGGCATCTATGAAATGACAAATGGTGAAGAATCAGTTACACTTGTCTGCGAGGGTTGTCTGGAAGGTGGGGTGTGTGATTAGTGTTAGTTATGCTTGTACTTACACTAACCACCCTTCCAAAATCAATATAAACCCTCCCTGTCTACATCACATCTCATCAAAAGGTATAAAATATTCTATAAAATTAGAAAATTATACACTATTGTATAAAATAGTCATCTAGTTAGTCACTTCATATCATCTTTTATACCCACATAAAATACAGTGTTTGGTCGATGTCAGTTCGATACATTCTGCTTACCTAGTGCCATCATACTAATTTTCCATTAAATTATTATTCTGTTTGTTCCATTTTATGTTTAGAGGTCACTGTTTATTCGTGATTCTCTTAAATTAGCCACAATCTTGTAGTCATATTCAGTCACTTAAATACTAACATGATAGGATAGTTTAAGAATTCAAGAACAGATCACAGAATAGTTGAAGAATTGAGGGGAATTCGGTGTAGGAAAGTAAATTTGGAAGTAACACCAAAAAGAACTCAGGAACCGACGGTTGTCACTCCGCCCATTAACATTGGATGTTAACGTCCCTGGGGAAAGATGTGACTCCATCCAGATCCCATGGATCTGATAACCTCACTTGAGCAGGTGCATACAAATACCTCTCATTAATTTTTGTGTCAATGTCTCCCCACAACAAAACAATCACCACCTTACTATGTAACCCAACAGCAGATAAAGTTATCATATTTTCTACTTTGCCATGGACGGGTTTGAATTCTTTCCATGAGTCGTCTCTAGCATTGCTATTATCATTAAGTTTGGAGAAAGCAACAGTCAAAACGCTTCTCGATATTATACTCTCAGTAGCTTCTCGATCTATAATTAGCTCAAAAGGTTCCACCAGACTACTTATATTTATGGTGTCTGAGGTTGGTAGCTTTTCTTTAAAATTTCTCTCCACATTATTGACTCGAGTGTTGACAACCACAATTTGCGATTGGACAACAGGGATCAGCTTATTCTTTCTTTCTACGCTATCATTTCCAGTATGTAGTCTTTGTTTCACTGCATCAAATGTAACATTACACACACTCTGAAATGACACTAATTTTGCATTAAATGCAGGCTCTGTATTGTTACACTTATCTTCAGTATCAAATTTTAATTTCTGGGTCAACTTCTGAAATTGGTCATCCTGCTTTTAGCTAAAATCCATAAACATTTGATTCATTTGGACAGTTAAAGACTTGCTTAATTCATTCTTTAAATCCAATCATAAATTTTCCACTTAATCATTTAATACATCAAACCTAGAATTTAGGGCTTCACCCTGTGCTTCTAACTTTTCACTTAAAGTAGTACTTATTTCATTTCTCAAAGAGGCAATTTGAGCTGTTGAAGTTACACTCTGTGCTTCCAACTTTTCACTTAGAATGGCCATATCAGCCTTTTGGTCATCCAACTTAGCACTTTGGTCATATAATCTAGCATTTAGTTCCTGTCTCAGGTCATCTAATTTAAGACGTAGTGCTTTAATTAAATTTGCTACCTCATTCCAGTCTGGCATTTCCTTTCTTGTAGTCATTGCCATGGCTGGCTCTGACATTTGTTGCTGTTCTTTATCCATAATTTTATGGATCTTAGACCTACTGTTCATCTAAGGAAAATTCACCAATGAATACAATAACGTAATAACAGTTTATCATGCAATCGTCCCCTCAACTTTACCAACAAATTGTTTTTTGTTCACCCGGCGTAAAGTTTTAGGCTGCATCAGTGAGCAGGTGTAGAATTGGCACCAGTGAATAGCTCATCGAACGTTGGTTAAAGCGTTGGTGTTGGCGAGTGGACGCAAAGTCAGTAACGGTGAATGGCAGCCGTTGCAGTCAGCAATGGTGGCGGGTTACTGCATCGGCGTCAGTTGGTTGCTGCATCAACATCGGTCGGGTCGACGTATTTGTGAGGACTGCTTACTTCCCTACACCAAATCTTCTTAGTCAAACTATTCTCTGCATCTTTCTTTGTTCGGTGCTTATTAACTTTTTCACTCTTTTTTCCTTTTAGGCAGAATCCAATTCTGCATAACAGTTTCTTTGTCTTGTTACTCTCGGTTGCTACAGCAACTCTATACCTTCTTATCTCGATTTCTTGTCATTAAATTCCCACTTTCTTCGGGTCCTGTCACTTGGGTCGCCACTTTCTAACGTTTTCCAGACGACCGGAGACTGTGTGGTACACTGGTGCAAGACTTACACGTCTCTCGCGGGTGATTTACATATTGTGTGCAGCTGATCTTCTTCTCAGGACAGACGGCTGTGTCGATCTTCACAATGCTTCTTCTCTGAAGATTTCGTGCTGTTAAGGGAAATGATACTAACTACTTGCCTACATTTGAAATGATTTCTTACTCTCAGAATATTTTTGTATCAACTTCACTATATTTTCTTCTTCACAATAAAAGAATTACACAAGTTTTACAAGTGCTTTCAAGTCTCGCAAATCAACCCCGTCTGGAAAACATTAGTACTTAACATATACCATTACAGTCTCTTTTGGTTTTAATAACCCTTGTCAAAACAGGTCTTGCTCCTAAGAAGTGAAACGACAGAGTATATGAGTCTCTAGATAAAAGATATTTCATTTGTTCCAACAGTCACTACTATTTCACTGCCGAAGAGTTGCCCTTGATTACTCCTTGTACTGGACATACGGCTTCCAAGGTGTGCACGGCCAACACTTGTCAGCACCGATAAACCGCCTCAAATTTAGTCTTCTCGCAACACACGCCCATCCTGCAAACACATAAATTGTGGCACAGTAGACACAATTCCACTCTCACCCACTCAATCTTAAAATATCATGTGTTCGAGATGGTGAAATATGAGTGTATGTAGAATTTATCCCAAAATTCTCGAGGCACTACACCAGTGAGGACAGTGTATTGGTGGCAGCATATTGTGCAGTGCTGCTGGTTACTGGTGTGCAACAACAAGATGAATCTCAGTACTCTGAATGGCAACCAGAAGACAGCTGAGGGCAGTTTTCAGCATAAGGTGGCAGGCAAGCTGTGGCAATGGCATGCAGCATCGCCATGGACTTGGCCCCTCATGGACAGGAATTCAGGAACATGCTGCCTGCATGCGAATAGTGTTGCCTGTCTGTAGCAAGGTGGACTTTGCCTGCACAGCATTGTGAGAAATGCCAGCACATCACAGAGTTCCCTGGCAGGGCAAGCCAGGAAACTAACGGCCTCCCTGAAAGGTGAGCAATCCTACTTCGTTGACATCAGATTTGTACCAATGCATGGGGGGCCAAATAGTGAAATACTGTATGCATACTGAAAGATGTGGGCTTTGTAGGTTGTTTAAATAATAGATGAGGTTTGGCTGGTGAAACCTGCATATACTCAGCAAATGGAATAAAAAGGATACACTCAAGGGACAGCATACATGCCACCAACCACTTGATAGAGCCACTGTGTCTGATTTAAGGTGGATCAAACTCCAGAAATAGAAAAATAGCGGAAAAGAGAAGTGTGTGTTGTCAGTTTGGAGAGTACATCGCTTCTTCAACTTGTGCTCTGCTTGCACCCCAACACCCTATATGATATTTCTCCCATACTTCTTAATGGTTATCTAGATGCTGCTGAGCAGAGCATGGCTTGTTGGCAACCATAACTGTGACAAACCACTTCTAGCTTGAAATATAGGCCAACTTTGGCATGTAGGCCATGGGAAAGTGTGCCAGGTATGGACTGCATAGCCAACAGTGAGAAAAGTTTTTTAAATTGTCAGTGAGCTACTGCTGATAACTCCCAAAACAGATGATGGTTTGTGCATGATCTGTAACTGGAGCTCTGCATATATAAGAAAAATGAGTTCCACATCCCTTGGTGCTTTATCCACTGATGCAGGCCATTTATCAACATCTGTGGATATTACAATTTTGTAAAGCTTTTTAACTTGTTTGGTATGCCACAGCTCTGATGGTAGAATTGCTGTAGACCTAAATTTTTGTCTGCTGAAGTCAGACCTCTAAATTTACATTCAGCTGACTAAGAATATAGATGTAAATAAAGACCACATATTAATACAATGTAACATATCATATTCTTGGTACATTATGAAAGTTACAAGATTTTGTCATAATTAGTGAAACAGGTTTCTGAATTTCTGTAATATTGTGAAGTCAAATAAAATCATGTTGCAAGTTGTCACAACATACTGCGTACTATGTAAAGCTAATCATGTAGGTAATGCAATGACTACTTGTAAATGTATTGAAAGGGGATTTTAATAGATCTGCTGATTTTGTACTGGACATTTTTTGTGTTGTATGTGATACATAAACAGGAGTCTGACCATGAAGTGAAAATTCCGCTGTATGGAGTAGCGTAGAAGGGTCTCCAGATAGTTTTGTAGCAGCTTTTGGTATCTGTGTAAGCGACCTCTCTTACTGTGTTGCTGGGGCGAAAGTCAGCTGTAGGCATGATGGAAACAGGGTACACACGTAAACCACGAAACAGGGCATGTTGTTGTCTGTAGCCCCATCAGAAGTCAGCATATATCTACCCTCTCCAGGACGCAGCGGATCAAAGCCACTATAGTGGCACTGCATTCCAGTGGGTAATAAAGTGATTTTTAAAAGAAAAACCATTAGCAGTATGATTTTATTGTAATGGAAATAGATGAAAATCTGTATACTGCAACTGTAAATAGTTATTATTGTGGAAATCAGGGGATATATTTGTGGACAATCTACATCTGTGTAGATGTCTGGGTATAGCTCCATGCTTTTTGTGCAGTAGCTACTATTTCATCAGAAGTTTCTTTCTGGGTACTATACAGCGTTATCTTGCCATAAACTGTGCTACTAGGTATATTTGTATCCAGTGCTTCATCAATGATTCTTCTCAACTTCACGACAGATCTTATAAATGCTCCTGCCTAGAGGTAAATATTTCACATTCCTTATTGATATGTGACACATAAATTGTTTGGGCACACAAAATATGATATCCAAGCTAATTTTTTAGGCTGAAGCTGGATGTGAGATGAGATGCCACAACATGACACTTTTGACAAGAGCAGCTCCCCAGCAGGGTAAGGATTTCACACCAAAGCAAAGGATGTACCAGTGAGGAAGATTATATAGGCACTGAAAAAATTGGGCAACAGTGAAGATAGATGAAAGCTATCTGAGACTGTAGTTTATTGAAACTAGTTCTCACACAGATGGACAATATTCTAGTACCAGTTTACTTTCATGTTTTTAAAAGGAAGAGAGTGTGAGCTGGAGCGAAAGACTACTCAGTGCTGCTGTGGTGTCTGTGCCTTTGTTACGTTGCTGTTGTTGCTCTGACCTCAAATTACAAAAACTGAATTAATTAACATACACATGTAAAAGTCTTTAACATCTTGTGGTAACTGCTTTGGCAGAAAAAACATATCTGGTGTTCTACAGTTTGGAGCATGGAATGTTAGATCTCTTAATTGGATAGGGAGACTAGAGAACTTGCCTAGGGGAACGGATAAGTTAAAGTTACATATAGTGGGAATGATTGAAGGTCTCATAATGATCAGTAAAATAGAGATGTACATAAACTGCTAAGAACAGCATAGTGACTGGATTAGTATATTCAAGATATATGTAAGCCATGACCAACCACAATAGTACAAGTGACTACTCGCTTTGCAGATGATGAATAGATCGAAAAAAAAAGTATAATAAAATAAGCTATTAAATACAATGAGAAAGACGAAAGATTAATTGTTATGGACGCAGAATTTGACCATTGGAGATAGTAGAGACCATTAGAGATGGAAGAGATGGAAAAATAACACAAATACGTGGAAGAGGGAAAGAAATGAAGGAGAAAGCCAGTTAGTAGAATTTTTCAATCTAACCACTGTTCAAAGTTGGTTTAAGGATCATGAAAAGTTTTATCTGTGGAAGGGACTTGGGAACACTGGAAGATTTGAGGCAGTGGATTTGATGGCAAGACAACTTTTTGGAAACCAGGTTTTAAACTGCAAAACATTTTCATGATCAGTTCTGACTGATCATAATCCAGTAGCTGTGAAGTGTAGATTAAATATGAAGAAAGTACAGGATGGTAGACAGTTAAGGACATTGGACCTGGATAAGCTAAGACAACAAGAGGATTTCAACACTTTCACAAAGAGCATGACTGACTGACTGACTGAAATAGCAAAAGAAATACTGTAGATGATTAATGGATACTTTTGAAGAGATGAAATAGTGAAGGAGCTGAGAAACAACTAAGTAAAAATAAAGAGTGCATTATAAATTCTTGAATAATATAGAAGCTATTAAATTTAATTAATGAAATGAATAAAAATAAAAATGAAGCCGTCATAAGGGAGTTCAGATGTCTAAAAATGAGATTGAAAGGAAGTGCAAAATGAGAAAGCAATATATTTAGAAGTGTAAAGCATTCATGAATATAGGAAAGATCAATCCTGCATACAGAAAAATTAAAGCAAACTTGGGAGACAGTGTAAGCAGTTATATGAAAATTAAGAACTTAGGTAGATAGCCAATAGGCTGCTAGTCAAAGAAGGGAAGGCTGAAAAGTGGAAGAAAAAGGCCTATAGACACATATTTTATAATGGAAAGGAAGTTGATGTCGATGTTTTGGAAAGGGAAAAGGAAGAGGATGGATGCAATACTACAATAAGAATTTGACAGATCACTATAAAACCTAAGTTGCAAGATGTCAACTGTGACAGATGACATTCACTCAGAACTATTAAGATCATCACGAAAATCACCCATTGCTGGATTGTTCCACATTGTATGCAAAATATGCAAGAAGGGTAAAATACCTTCAGACTGTGGGAAGAATGTAATAATTGACTTGGATAGAGAAGGATGACTCAGAAATGGACCATTATTGTACTTAAGGAAACATTTCGGCAGTCACCTAAAATGATTTAGAGAAATCACTGAAAACAAAATACAGGGATTAGAACATTACTCTTTCAGGATATAAGTCTATTTTCTTAACAACTATGCTGCCTTGTCCCATGTATATTCCTATACTTACTTCATATATGCATCATCATCATACACACTTATTCTGTTCTGAATTGCTATGATCTCCCCACTCATAGTAAATCATTATTTATCATTATAATTTTGAACCGTTGCCATCCTTGAGCTGATTCTAGTGGAACCAAAAGCTCCTCACATAATTTTCTTCAAAGTATGACAGTACGTCTTCGATACACTACTGGTATCTATTTTGCATAACAATAATGGAAATTCCTGGATGGAGCAATACATAAAATAAGGTAAAGGCAGCTACTAACATGTAGCTGATCGGCCTAAACCTCCACTAATCTGTTGCACTGCCTCATCTTGCCTTTCCCTTCTCTCTTACGGCACAGTACTCCTTCCCTGTCCAGATCATGTACTGTTTTCTTACAGCACTCTTCCTCTCTTCTTTCTGCTTCCATCTGGACATTCTCCCTTTCCCTCCCTTCATTCTCCTCCTCTCTTCCCCTTTTCAACCCTTCTCCCTTTTCTCTCCCCACCCTTTCCCCTTCTTCATCTTTGTTTTTCTCTCCTTCCTCTCCCCCTCCCCATTTTCCCACTAGTAACCCCCCCCCCCCCCACTTCCCTCTTCCTACAGCTCCTTTTATTGTTCCCATTGTAACCTTTTCATATTCTTGTGTGGCCACAAAGACATTGGTCTGCATCTTTCCCACTATTCCTTCCTTGCATCCTTCCCTACCCTCTCCCAGCCTCCATCAGCACAAGCAATTACTTTGAGTAATCAAATATCAACAATTAATATTGCCTTGGCAACACTAATTGTTAATTAAATAATTAGTCTTGATGTGGCCTTGGGAGTGTGTGTGTTTTGCAGTCAATCCAATTGTGCATGTGAATAAGTGTGTTATTGCTAGAAAAAAAGCTAGTGCTCAAAAGCTAGTGGGAATGCTGTTTTCTGTTATGTGTTTGTTTGTGTGATCTACAATAGTGTTTGTCTGGAACTTATTTTCACTATTTTGTTTAAGGTGACCTTAAAAATAAACTGAAGAAGGGTAAACTAATGATGAACAATGCCAAACTGATTGGGAATTCTATCAAGGAGAACCATCAAGATAACAGGATAGAAAATGAATACTATAAGCAAAGATTAGAAGAAGATGTCATAAGGTATTACAGAAAAATAAATGTGTAATATGGCATTGTGACTAATACGTATGACTAACTGTATCTTGTTCTATCACAGTAATAAATCCTATGGCAGTCACAAAAACCGTCCATTTAAGGATGACAGCCATAAAGGTAGTGCTGAGACACTAGATGGAGAGGAGAAAAAAGATATTAGCAAAGAAGATCTGGAGGATGAGGGAGGTGAGTTTTTATTTTATCCTTTTATATTTATTGTGTGTCTCTGCATGAGACTACTTATTGAAATACTTGTGAAAGTAGTTATAGGGATGATTTCATAAATGGCAAGATGTTTCTATGATGAGGTTCTTTACATTTTTATGATTCTCTTGATTCAAGTAACTTATTTCATACAGACAGTAATTCTGCACTGATTTTGTATGGATTGCAATATTTGTGATCTTTTCCACTCCAGATGTAAATTTTCTGTTAAGGAGCCTATTCATTGTTTGAATATTTTTTTGGCATTGATGCCAATCAGATTTCAGTTGCCACTAACTAAACAATTTTATGTAGGAATTGAAGTAATATTCTCATCGCAACCATGTGACAACATATGTTTTAATGTTCTCTTAGAATGGCAATTTCATCTGCATTTCTTCCTTATAATAAAAGTCCATAATTGTCACAGTTATGGAGTGATCCATTGGTTCATATCAGAACATGTTTTGAATTGTAAATGAAATACAGTCTCAGTCATTAACTTCTGACACTTTAATAAAATGAAGCTTGTTTTATGACTTAAAATTTATATTTACAAGGAGTGGAGTTAATGATAAAATACCTGTGAAATGAAACTATAGCCAAATAAAGATAAGAAAAACTTCTACTTACAAAGTGATAGCAGATACAGATATAACTTTTATTTACTTAGCCAACAAAAAAGAGAAGATGGTAGGAATAAATGAGATTTTTAAGTATTTTTGTAGGTCTGTCACACTATGGTGAAGACAAAAGTGCATAAATAGTGAAATATTAAAGTAGATTATATTTGATAAATTAAGATGTTAGAAGTGATAGAGAGGGCATCTGACTACTCAAATGCAAGAAAAAGGCATGCTAACAATAGAAAAAGAAGAAATTCCACCAGAAACGTTGGTTCACTGCACAGCTGCTACAGGCACAATATTTCAGTATTTCACTGCCAACCTGGGTTGCAAATATATTCTGTATGACATCCTGTCAAGTCAAAGAGCTATTGACTCATTTTAACACAACAAAATAATGTACTTCTTGTGAAAGTAGTACCCTGACCAGGAATACATTACCAACTTCTTTATTTATGTTTATGATATTCTGAGATCTAGAAATCGATGATAAAATGTAGTCAGCCAGAGTGAGATCAGCATGTCGGACAGCCCATTTGATATATTTGCTGACATACAGCTGAAGTTCAAATCGTTATGACAAATATAACCACAAAACTGCCATTGAGTATTAACTGAGGAACCTGAAATGTAAATCAGAGTTTGGTCTGTAGTATGCATTTGTCACCTGCCACCTGTTTGGTCGCAGTTTACATCATCCTGTTGTGTCATTGTCTAACTGTTTCTTGATAAAGGTCACTGATGATCCTGCAGGTTATTGCCTTAAAACAATAATTGTTATTATCATCATTTTTCTCATTTCCTCTTTCTGTATTTTCCTATCCTGTATTCCATCTCTCCAGTGTCATCACTTCTTTTATACAATTTAACAGTTATGTATGTTCTATTTTTCATCTCCCTCCTATATTTTGTAGCTGCTATTTTTCTTACAATTCTTTCCTTGCCTGATCTGCATCATTTGCTTCTTTCTCTCTCTCTCTCTCTCTCTCTCTCTCTCTCTCTCTCTCTCTCTCTCTCCCTCTCTCTTTTTTTTCTTTTTTTTTCTTTTTTCTTTTACTTGCTTTCAGTTTCCTTCATAGATGTGCCTTTCATGTGTCCCTTCATTATCTGTGATTTGTTTCTTGATTGTTTTTGACTTCTTGTGTTTCCAGTTCTTATTACTCTTGCCAGTGTCACTCATGTTCTAGCCTGCTGATTCCCCTATTTTGCATCCAAGTATCATAATTACATGTTGCAATGGGAGGAGTTAAGGTTATCAATTACCATATTGCTGCAGCATTGAATGATACACAAGCACATAAACAAAACTGAAACTATAGGTGAAATTTCTGATAGTACCAGAGTAACAAAAACACATACATACATGTGTGTATGTTAGTTTAGAAGAATGTTGCCCGGAAACTTAGCTGCAAATTCATTATTGTTTATCTACCATTCAATACTTTAACCATATGATTTACCACTTCCATTGTGTATATTCCACTTTCACTCTAATATTGTACTATTTACTTCTGGAATAGTCATGTTTTTCCAAATCTGTCTAGTCTTTTATTACATAAAACACTTATCAGTTGTGGAAGCTACTATGCAAAACTATTTATTTGTATGGATCTATGGCATTTCCATGTTACATGATTATATTTTTACTCTGAAAAAGTTATACAGTATAGAGTCAAAAGCTAGACTTCATCATATTTATCACAGTTACTTGATTCAAACTATATTGCCTCCAATTTACTCACCGTGAGCAAGCACACACAAATGATAATGTTCACACAGTTGTTCAGAGCACTCTGGAACTTTTTCAAAAAGAAATATTCTTTTAATTAATGGAAAATCCAGGATGGAATAATGACAGTATTATGAAAATGATAGATTGCTACTCACTATATAGCAGAGATGTTGAGCTGCAGATAGACACAACAAAAAGACTGCCGAACAAGCCTTCTTCCGAATTAGACACACACACACACACACACACACACACACACACACACACACACACACACACACACACGACCACTGTCTCTGCCTGCCGAGCCCAGATTGTGAGCATCATGGGAGAAGCAGTCTTAGTGGCGGGGGTAAGTAGGAGCCTGGGTCAGGGAGGGGGAAGGATAGCAGGTTAGAAGGGTGACGGTAAAGTGCTGCTTGTGGGAACATATGGGGGTGAGATGGAGAGAGGGTAGGGCAGATAGGTGCAGTCAGGAGGTTAGGCTGAATGAGTGGGCTGTGGGTGGAAAGGGAGAGAAGTAAAAAGATTGTGGACGAATTGATGGAATAAAGGGCTCTGGAGTGCGAACAGGACAGGGCATATGTGGGTGAGAGAAATGACCATCAGAGGTTGAGGCCAGGAGGGTATTGTAGGCAGAATTTCCACCTGTGCAGTTCAGAAAAGCTGGTTTTGGTAAGAAGGATCCAGATGGAACAGGCTGTGAAGTAGTGATTAAAATGAAGAACATTGTATTGGGCAGCTTGCTCACCAACTGGGTGGTCCAGCTGTTTTTTAGCCATGTTTTGTCAGTAGCTATTCATGTGGACAGAGAGCTTGTTGATTGTCATGTCCACATAGAACACAGCACAGTGGTTGCAGCTTAGCTTGTAGATCACATGACTGATGTTACAGGTAGCCCTGTCGTTGATGGGATAGGTGATGCTTGTGACCAGACAGGAGTAGGTGATGGTGGAAGGATCTATGAGACAGGTCTCGCAACTACGTCTGTTACAGGGATGTCAGGCATGAGGCAAAGAATTGGGGGCACAGGTTGTATAGGGATGGATGAGGTATTGCGTATGTTCATTGGGTGGCAGAATCAACTATGAGAGGGTTGGGAAGGAGAGTGGGTAAGACATTCCTCATTTTAGGGCAACACGAGAGGTAGCCAAAACCCTGGCAGGATGAGAGGTAGTTGGACCCCTGGCAGGGAATGTGATTCGGTTGCTCCAGTCTTCAGTTGTGCTGAATCACAAGCAGCCAAACAGTGAGACTCTGTAATGTGGGTGATGGTTGGAGAGATAAGGCAAGTGAGATCTTATGCCTTATAGTCCTTATACCTTATAATCTAAGTTGCTGACAAACGCTCCACCACTGTTGTTTTCACCTGCAAGGATTACCTGGCAGAAGGACTCTGCCAGCTGTCAGATTCATCCACCTACAAACCCTGCTACTGTGACCCCATTCCAAAAATCTATCACGATCTCTTAGACCCATCCCATAAGCTCTCCTTAGAGTCTCTCTCTCTCTCTCTCTCTCACTCTCTCTCTCTCTCTCTCTCTCCTCACCCCTATCTGACCCTAGAGTCTCTGCTCTTATAGACCAACACCTTCAACCTATTACCCACAACCTATCCTCTTATATAAAAGATGCCAACCATTTCTTCCACAAATTCTGCACAGTTCATGTTCCTTTAGCACATGGTGCCCTGCTCGTTACTTTTGATGCCACTTTCCTCTACACTAACATCCCTAATGCCCATGGTGTCGGCACTTATGCACTAACTTTCCCAATGCCCGAAGGGTTCCAAATCTCCAACCCCATTCCTGGTCACCATGATGAACTGTATCCTCACTCACAATTACTTATCCTTTGAAGGCTTCACCTAGAAACAAATTTGTGATACATGAGTGGGCACCCATATGGCACCATCCTATGCCACCCTATTCATGGGCCATCTAGAGGAACTCTTTCTAACCACTCAGAATCACAAGCCCCTCAGCTGGTTCAATTTATTGATTACAGAGTCATGATCTGGATCAGGGTGAGGACGCCCTATTCACATTCCTCCTGAACTCCATTCATTATGCCTGATCCTCTTCAACTCACCAAGCCACCTTCCTCGATGTTGGCCTCTACCTCAAAGATGGCTACATCTGTACCTTGTACCTCTGCCCCTATCAAACATACCAACCATCAGCAATACCTCAACTTCAACAGCTCCTACCCATTCCATACAAAGAAGTCCCTTCCATACAGACTAGCGACCCATGGCTGTCATATCTAAAGTGATGAGCTGTCGCTCTCAAACTATATCATGGGTCTCACTGAGTACTTCACGGTCCATAATTACCCTCTCAAACTTGTACAAAGTCCCACCGTCCGGCCCACAGAGGAGCATTCCCTTCATCGTCCAGCCCGCAGAGTAACATTCCCTTCATGACTCAAGACTGAAGAAACTGAATCACATTTGCTGCCAGAGTTGCAACTACCTCTCATTGTGCCCTGGGATGAGGAATGTCTTACCCATTATCCTTCCCACCTCTCCCACAGTGGATTCCACTACCCACTGAACCTACACAATATCCTTGTCCATCCCTACAAAACTCCTTGTCTCTTATGTCATATCCCTATAACTGACCTACATGCAAGACCTGTCTCATACATCATTCCACCACCACCCATCCGGTCACAAGTACCACCTATCCCATCAAAGACAGGGTTGCCTGTGATGCCAATCATGGGCTTTACAAGCTAAGTTGCAACCACTGTGCTGCATTCTATGTGGTCATGACGACTAACAAGCTCTCTGTCTGCCTGAGTGCTTACCGACAAGCTGTGGTCAAAAAACAACTGGACCAACCAGTTGGGGGGCATGCTGCCCAGCACAAAGTTTCCATTTTAATAACTACTTCACAGCCTGTGCCATCTGCATCCTTCCTAACAAAACCAGCTTTTCTGAATTGCACGTGGGAACCCTCCCTGCAATATATCCTACATTTGTGCAACCCTCCTGGCTTCAATCTTCATTAGTCATTGTCCTTTACCCAGCTATCCCCTGTCCTGCTTCAGCTCCAACACTGCACAGCCCTCTGTTCCACCAATGAACCCATAGTCTTTTTATTTCTCTCTTTTCCTGCCCCCACCTCACCTGCCCTCCTCCTAACCTTGCGACTGCACCTAGCTGCCCTAGCCTCTCTCGACCGCATCCCTGTATGCTTACACAAGCAGCACTTACTGTTCCCCACCCCAGTCCTGCTATACCTGCCCCCTTGCCACACCAGCCTCCTCCTTATCCCCCTCTACAAGATTGCTCCTCCCATCACGCGCAGCTGCTTGCAATCTGGCCTTGACAGCCAGGCAGTGCTCAAGTGTGTGTGTGTGTGTGTGTGTGTGTGTGTGTGTGTGTGTGTGTGAGTTGAGTTTGCATGAGTGTGTGTATCTTGACTAATTTGGAAGAATGCCTTTTTGTCCAAAAGCTTACTTGTTTGACAGTCTTTTTGTTGTGCCTATCTGTGTGAAGGGAAAGCAGAAAGGTAAAAGGAGTATAAAGAGGGTCTATGCAAGGGAGATGTGGAAATGGAAGAGGATGTAGATGAAGATGTGAAGGGCGATATGATACTGCGAGAAGAATTTCACAAAACACTGAAAGGTCAAAACGAGAAGTAGACAACATTCCATTAGAACTGCTGGTAGCCCGAAGAGAGGCAGACATGACAAAACTCTTCCATCTGGTGAGCAAGATGTATGAGACAGCCGAAATACCCTCAGACTTCAAGAATAATATAATGATTCCAATTCCAAAGAAAGAAGGTGCTGACAGGTGTTTAAATTACCGAACTATCATTTTAATTAGTCACAGTTGCAAAATACTTACACAAATCCTTTGCAGAAGAATGGAAAAACTGGTAGAAGTCACTCTCAGCATAGATCAGTCTGGAGTCTGGAGAAACAGAGGAACACACAAGGCAATACTGACCCTATGACTTCTCATAGAACATTGGGTAAGGAAAGGCAAACCTAAGTTTATAGCATTTGTAGACTTAGATAAAGCTTTTGACAGTGTTTACTGGAATATTCTCTTCCAAATTCTAAAGGTGGCAGGGGTAAAATACAGGCACGGAAAGGCTACTTACAATTTGTACAGAAACCAGATGGCAATCATAAGAGTCGAGGGGCGTGAAAGGGAAGCAGTGGTTGAGAAGGGACCGAGACAGGGTTGTAGCTCATCTCCAATGTTATTCATTCTGTATATTGAGCAAGCAGTAAAGGAAATGAAAGAAACATTTGGAGTGGGAATTAAAGTGTAGGGAGAAGAAATAAGAAATAAAAATTTTGAGGTTTGCAGATGACATTGTCATTGTCAGAGAAAGCGAAGGCCTTGTAAGAGCAGTTGAACGGAATGGACAGTGTTTTTAAAGGAGGATACATGATGAATATCAACAAAAACTAAATGATGATAATGGAATGTAGTCAAATTAAATCAGGTGATGCTGAGGGAATTAAATTGGAAAATGAGACACTTGAAGTAGTAGATGAGTTTTGCTATTTGGGAAGCAAAATAACTGATGATAGTCGAAGTAGGGAGGATGTAAAATGTAGACTGGCAATGGTAAGAAATGCATTTCTGAAAAGAGAAATTTGTTAACTTCAACAAGAAAAGTGTTTCTGAAGAAGAGAAATTTGTTAACATCTAGTATAGATTTAACTGTCAGGAAGTCCTTTCAGTATTTGTACAGAGTGAACAGAGTGAAGCCATGTATGGAACTTAAACATGGACAGTAAACAGTTTAGACAAGAAGATAATAGAAGCTTTTGAGATGTGGTGCTACAGAAGAATCCTGAACGTTAGGTGGGTAGATAACAAAACTAATGAGGAGGTGCTGAATAAAATTGGGGAAAAGAGCAATTTATTGTACAGCCAACTAGAAGCAGGGATTGGTTGGTAGGACACATTCTGAGGCATCAAGTGACCACCAATTTAGTACAGAAGGAAGAGAGGGGGGTAAAAATTGTAGAGGGAGACCAAGAGATGAATACAGTAAGCAGACTCAGAAGGCTGTAGGTTGCATTAGTTACTCGGAGATGAGAGACTTGCAGAGGATAGAGTAGCAAGTGGAGAGCTGCATCAAATCAGTCTTTGGAGTGAAGACCACACAACAACAACAACAACAACATCTGTGAATCAACATTTCTGCTATATGGTGAATAGGATCCATCCTTTTCTTAAACATTGTTTCAGGTTGACAGAATATGTATCAAGAAAATACTTCTCTATGTGGCTGTATCTTCTGGCGCTGGCTGCAAAAGGATGATATGTGCAACTGAGAAAAATACAGGATTTTACAGTTTTAGAGTATAGTCAGAAAGACAGATTCATTTAACTACAAATTTGTAACTCTGATATCAGTCTGCTGTAAGAAAATATGTTGTACTCATCTCTTATGAGATTTTGGAAACCGTGAGAAATAATACATATTCTGTAAGCGCCGTTTGTGAGAATTGAGTGTGGTCTTTTCATTTATAAGCTCAAAGTGCCTGTATACAGTTGAGTCCAATTTGGATCAATACAACATGAAAACTGAACAAAAGCTTTGGTTTTATTAAGCAGCTTTGAGATTTGTGTGCTCTAAGTGTTACACCCTATAACTGACAAGGGGAGTCCTCAAATTTGGGATCACAGATTTACTTCAAATTTTGTAGATCTATAGTAGACCATTAAAACATATTATGTGCGTGTAGTAAGGTGCACTACTCTGGCAATTGCGAGAAAATTGCAAGAGAAGTTTTACACGTCTATTAAGTGGCTTATATACCTGTGTGTAGGTACCAGATGTTAAAATTCACAGAGGTCACGCGGTTAGCATTCAAGTTTCGAAAGTCAAACATGTATGTGGCAACAGTTCGACTCCTGCTCAGACTTAATTTTTAATCTATATTAAACTGTTGGAAGAGAGCAAAATTTTTCAAAATCTCGAGGTGTGTTTTCCCTTAGAGACTGTGAACATTCCCTGTACATGTGGGGAAACTGCATTCATTTGATGTAGTAGAAGCTGTTTCAATTTATGTTTTCTGTGTCTGTATGACAAATACCATCCTGCAACGTGTGATGTTGAGAGCACATCCAGTGAGTAATTGTACATTACTCTTGTGGTCTGACACATTGTGACTTACTGTATAACTGAATGTCATTTGCATCACTATGTATCGAGGTTTGACTTGTGCTTCGCAAGGCTGTCCCTCATCCTGAAAATTGAATTAAAAATAGTAAATAGTCAAATAAAATATGAAATTTACAACAACTTCATGAAGACGCATGTGTGTTTTTTTTAAATTATTTTTTTATTATTATATTACCTCTCCAATGTCATATAAATTAAATAATGTGACAAGTGATGAAAAAAAATAGTTTAAAAAATTAAAAAATATAGATTAAAACATAAGTGTTTTTTGCGGGTTTTTGAACCATCACCTCGTTTACGACACTCTTGTACAGCACAAACCCTTACCGCTTAACCACAACAACTTCTTACAGCCAGCACCTCCATACAGATACATCAGTTACATAATAGATGTGTAAAACTTCTCTTGCAGCTTTGTTAGAATTGAAAAAGTAATGCACCTTGCTACTTGTACATTATGTTTTAAAGGCCTACTATAGGCATACAAAGTTTGAAGTAAATCCATGATCCCAAAGTTGTGGCCTCCCCTTGTGAGTCAATTTATTTGTGAAAGAATAAAAATTACAGTAAAAATATAAATATTGTCTTATACTTTCAGATATATCCTCAGAAGAATGAAATCTACATAGAAGTATCTTCTATATGTCTCATAGCTCCTGAGCTTGAAAAACTGTTCAAATTGATTACCACGAATACCAATACTTTCTTAAAATGGCTCATAAAACTTTACCATACTCCCAGATATACCCCTTGTTTGTTGTACAGTGAGGCAGGCAGTTAGGATCCTACCAACAAGCTTCACTTCAGTTTCTTGCCATCATATACAAGCAACTTCATGTAACCCCATATTAGGAAATCCCCGTGGTTACATCACATGGATTAGTGTACTGGTTTTCAAGGTGGTGATACTATTGTTACTGCTTAAGACATAAACAAATATGTGCTTCACACTCATTGCTCATTCAGGACTTTTGTACCACCTGAAATATCAATTTCTTACCATTGATTTTTTATCTCAAAATATTAAGTTTAGTGTCTTTCTAATTTCTGTATAATTTTGACCCTGAAGGTATGGAACATATTGTATATTCATTCTACCTGAATATCCAGGAAGCAACATTTAATATACTACTTATTAATGTGGATTTCAATACATGTACTTCATTACCGCACCAGGGGGGAAAGCCAGTTACCCAAAAATCCTCAATTCATTACGTCTGGCAGAACATCTTATACATCTATGCCTGTACTCCATGAGTCACCTTATGATGCATGGCATATGGTATTTCTGGTACCACTAGCATTCCCCCTCTTCCCTGTTCCTTCCGAGAATGGCACGTAGGAAGAATAACTGTTGGTAAATCTTCATGTGAGCTCTAATTTCTCTGATTTTCTCATTGTGGTCATTTTGCAAAACCAGACAGTATTATGTTACATGGCTCTTCCTGGAATTTACCATCTGAGAATTTCAATTATAAAACTCTGTTTCTAACGCAATGCGCCTCTTGCAATGTTCTCCATGGAAGACTATTTATCATCTCCGTAATGCTTTTGTGCCTACTAAATGATCCCTTGATGTGTGTTTCTCTTTGTTGGATCTTCTCTGCCTTCTCTATTAACACAGCATGGCAATATATGTCCCACAGACTAATGAACAGAACTCAAGAATTAATTGAACAAGTGCTTGGTAAGCCACTTCTTTCATGGATTACATTTCCTTAAGATTCTTCCAGTGAATCTCAAAGTGGCATCTGTGTTTCCTATGATTTGTTTTATGTGGTCGTCATCTTACACCTACATGACTACTCTGCAATTCACACTTAAGTGTCTGATAGAGAATTCAACGAACCACTTACACTCTTATTTCTCTACTGTTTCAGTCTCGCACAGTGCAGGGAAAAATGAACATTTAAATCTTTCCCTGCAAGCTCTGGTGTTTCTTATTTTATTACAATGATCATTTGATCATTTGTCCCTATGTAGGTAAGCATCAACAAAACATTTCAACATTCAGAAGAGAATGTTGGAAACTGAAATTTCATGAAAAGATTTGGCTTAAATGTTCTGGATTGTACACCTAGGTTGTTATGGTAGTAACTTCTTCCAGTGGTTTATCTCCATATGTAATCATACAGTTGTGGATCTTTTCATTTGTTTATGCACAGTAATAACATTTATTTATATTCACTGCTCCAATCATCAATCCTCTTCAGGTCTTCTTGCAATTTTCTATGGTGTTGGGGTGTTGCTATCATCCTATACACAACTGCATCATTTAAAAACAACTTCATGAAGCTTCTGATGTTAAATAGCTCGTTTCTATGTACACTAAACAATAATGGTACTGCCAAGCTTCCTTGGAGTGCCCCTGAAATTACCTTCCTATATGTTGATTTTTTTCCGTTAAAGGCAGTGTGTTGAGATCTGTCTGCAAGTAAGTATGGAATCCAGTCACAAAACTGGTGGTGCAATACTTGGTAAGCTCATATTATGTTCACTGAACAACATTGTAGAACTGTCTCAAATGCCTTCCTGATGTCAAGGAACATGACTTCAGCTTGGATTCTAGTGTCTTTAGCGCTCAGGATCTCATGGACAAACAAAGTGAGCTGAGATTTGCAAGAATTCTGTTTGCAAAATCCATGTTGGTTTTTGAAAGGAGATTTTTCATTCTCCAGAAAGTCATAATACATGAGCCAAAAACGTATTCCTATATCTTAATGAGTAAATGTAAGTGAGTTTTCTCAGTTCTACTGAGAATAGGATAATCAGTAGTATCATTCTTGAGAACATAAGGCATACAAAATAATCAAATAATGGTAAATAAAATCTAAGAAAGCTATGAAACATTAATTTTCACAGTTTCAAAAACACTCTTTCTTACTCAAGAACCAAATAACATGTGGAATCCTTGGCATTTTTGCAATGAGATGACTATATTTGTTGTCTAATGGAAAAATACAAACCTGTATTAGGCCTATACTAACAATCTTCATTGTAATCAAAATTCTGATCCCCAGTAAAGAATGTGACTTCTATTTGTTGTTCCCTCTGCATTGCTTTATCACTGATTTCCCCCTTAACAGTATTTCCATTGTTGCATCTTTAATGTGCCAATCAACTACTTTTGCCATCAGTTCACTGCTACCTCCTAAGTTACCTCCTCAAATATATTTTGCCTGTGCACACTGTCCGTCACACAGCCACACAGCTCATTCTGTAGCTTTACAATCTTTCCACCCAATGAATCTTCAACTGTATTGACTTTGTTGTTGACAAGATGAATATCCTATGAAATTTTACCCATTTCTATTCTTAAAGTTTCCTATTTGTTGTCAGTTATTCCCTCATTTCTGCTTTTAACTTTTACCACCTTAGATTTTACATTTTCAGTATTTGATTCTACCCTTTCAGCATTTGATTTCATTTAAGATTTTACACTTGCAACATTCAAATTACATTCAGAATTTCCTCTTTTCATACTTACTGCTAAATTTTTAATAATTTTACTTAACCACACCATTTCATCTTCTGTAATTACAGTTCCCTCTCTGATTTGGGCTGTCTGCCCCAGTAGCGTTATCCACCGTATACATAAACTTGATGATTGCTTTATCATGCCAACCGCCATTTCCACTGGAAAATCTGTGAATCCACATACATTTACACTACTAGCAACAGTACTTGTCAGTCATGTTATCTTCTGCTGCTGTGCTGCTGTCGCTGAAGTCAAAGCCACTGGTGATGCTGACACTGAAGCCACTGCCGATGTCAGTGTTGAAGACCCTGATGTTGCTGTCAAAAGCCTTGGTGCTGCAGGTGAAGCCTTCGTCAATGTTGAAGTCTGTGCTGCTGCTCCTGACGCTGCATGCATGCTCAGCAAACTTCCACACCACCATCTGTCGTCATCTCCTGGAATTTCGCTATGCATCTGACTTTCTCATGCCTAAATTTTGCTGCTGCACTTACACAGTCAACTGCTGCAAAATCTTTAGCTCGTAGACCCCCAAATGGAGAGCCAGTCTCGACAAAACTGTACCATCTGGTGAGCAAGATGTATGAGAAAAGCGAAATACCCTCAGACTTCAAGAAGAATATAATAATTCTAATACCAAAGAAAGCTGGTGTTGACAGATGTGAAAATTACCGAACTATCAGTTTAATAAGTCACAGCTGCAAAATACTAACACGAATTCTTTACAGACAAATGGAAAAACTGGTAGAAGCTGACCTCGGGGAAGATCAGTTTGGATTCCATAAAAATGTTGGAACACGTGAGGCAATACTGTCCTTATGACTTATCTTAGAAGAAAGATTAAGGAAAGGCAAACCTACGTTTCTAGCATTTGTAGACTTAGAGAAAGCTTTTGACAGTGTTGACTGGAATACTCTCTTTCAAATTCTAAAGGTGGCAGGGATAAAATACAGGGGGCGAAAGGCTGTTTACAATTTATACAGAAACCAGATGGCAGTTATAAGAGTTGAGGGGCACGAAAGGGAAGCAGTGGTTGGGAAGGGAGTGAGACAGGGTTGTAGCCTCTCCCCGATGTTATTCAATCTGCATATTGAGCAAGCAGTAAAGGAAACAAAAGAAAAATTCAGAGTAGATATTAAAATCCATGGAGAAGAAATAAAAACTTTGAGGTTCGCCGATGACATTGTTATTCTGTCAGAGACAGCAAAAGACTTGGAAGAGCAGTTGAATGGAATGGACAGTGTCTTGAAAGGAGGATATAAGATGAACATCAACAAAAGCAAAATGAGGATAATGGAATGTAGTCGAATTAAATCAGGTGATGCTGAGGGAATTAGATTAGGAAATGAGACACTTAAAGTGCTAAAGGAGTTCTGCTATTTGAGGAACAAAATAACTGATGATGGTCGAAGTAGAGAGGATATAAAATGTAGACTGGCTATGGCAAGGAAAGCGTTTCTGAAGAAGAGAAATTTGTTAACATCGAGTATAGATTTAAGTGTCAGGAAGTCATTTCTGAAAGTATTTGTATGGAGTGTAGCCATATATGGAAGTGAAACATGGACGATAAATAGTTCATTCATTCATTCATTTATTGAGCATCCATTTTATCATATACAATGATATAGGAGTTGTCATGTTACGTTATATGAGTTTGTAATTATACAGTAAGTTAATAACATAGGCCTAAGGTGGTAAAACATATATAAATATATATCTCATGCAGTGTATAGTACATAATAACAAAACAAACAATAATTAATTATTTATAGTGCATACTATTTCATACATTTATTTTCAGATATGACTTATCATTGTCATTGACCACTCTAGTAGAGAATAACAGAAGAAACAATAATTAATTAATTATAGTGTGTACAGGTAGACTGTTTTCATACATTTGTTCAATTATGAATTATCATTATCATTGACCACTATGTCACTATGTTCTGAAAATCCATGTGCTCTGTAACGCTGTAAAAACATTCTCTGTTTTGTGTGTTTCTCTGAGGAAATCATTCCTGTGTCTTGTTGGGTAGTCATGTCACTCACTATTTAAAGAAGAAAATTGGGGGTGAGATTTGTAAAAGCAGATACTTTCATAGATATATAAAGATGGAAGGGACATTATTTGAAATTCTTTGAAAATTTCCCTGCAGGGCTCTCTTGGTGCTCCCCCTTGCATTATTCGTTTTTGAATAATGAATGACCGGTTTGCCAGACTTTAATTACCCCAAAATAAGACACCATACCACAATAGACTATGCATAAGAGCATAATAAGCACATTTTACTGTTTTTTCACTGCAGCGGTTTTTCAGCATTCTGAGTATATAGCAGCATTTACTTAGCTTTTTATTGAGCATTTCAATATGTTTATCCCACTTTAGATGCTTGTCTAACCAGATACCTAAAAATTTTGTGTTTGAAGTTTGTAAACCAGGTTTCAAAACTATATTGGGCTTTACTTTATTCGATACATGGCTGAAATTCATCCATACTGTTTTTTTTTTTTTTTTCTCTCATTTACAAATAAACAGTTATCTCTAAACCATTTTCCTGCTTCTTCTTTTGTTATTTCTACTTTGTATTGCAAGTCAGTCTCATTTTGAGCTTTAATAAAAAGACTTGTATCGTCTGCATACAATACAGCTTTAGCTAGTGTTAAACAGCTTGGTAGGTCATTTATGAAAATCAAGAACAAGAGGGGTCCTAGCACAGAACCTTATGGCACTCCATTACTAACTTTCTTATATTCTGAAAAGTAAGAGGTTCCTTCATGAACCAGCTGTGAACAATACCATGTACACCATAGCAATATAGTTTCTCAAGCAATAATTCATGATCAATAACACCAAATGCCTTTGATGAATCTAAAAACACCTCACAGTTTACTTTGTTATGATCTATAGAGATAAGGAGAAGTTTCAGGAAATTATATACAGCTGTTTCAGTTGACCTATTTTTTCTGAAGCCATTTTTCTCACTGACTAATATTCTACTTGTGTTCAGGAAAGCAGAGAGTCTTTCATGCATTATTCTTTCAATAACATTTGAGAAGCAGGATATCAAGGATATGGGTCTGAAGTTTTTTACATCATGACGATCACCATTTTTATATAATGGTTTGTTATTGACAGCTTTAGTTCTTTAGGGAAAGTGCCACTGCTGAAAGAGGCATTAATTATGTCTACAAGGGGACGAGCAATATTTATGCTGTGTTTAAGTACTTTATCTGGAATGCCATAAGTGCCACAAGACAATTTATTTTTTAGTTTGTTGATTGAATTCTTTACTTCTTGTACACTTACAGGGTATAAGAACATAGTTTTAGGATTTGTGGAGATGTTATGTTTAATCTTTGTTTGTCTTTGGGTTTTTATGAGGTGTTGTAGAATACTTGCATAATGAAGGCTGAATATATTGGCAATACGTAAAGGATCATTTATAGTTTTGTCCTCACTTTTAATAACAAAGCTGCTGTCTCTTACTTTATTTCTGCCTACAGTTGTATTTATCACATTCCAAACTGGTTTCATTTTCTTGTTACCCTTGCTTCTACTGATGTATGAGTCATTATGTAACTTTTTTGCTGCATTAATGACTTTCCTGTACAATTTTCTGTAACATGTGACATACTGTTTCAGAGCTAGATTTAGCCTGGCTGATTTACTTAGCTTTCTAAGTCACTCTCCAGATTTCCGTATCCCCTGTGTTACCCAAGTAGTAGGCTTGCTTTTTATTTTAATTTTCTTAAGAGGGAATGCAATTTCATAGTTATGTTTATAACAAGTTAAAAAGACTCGAATTTCATATCCACGGTGTCGAGCTTGTCTAAATCCCAATCTGAGTTTTTTAATAAATTATTAAAAACCCTGATATTGTCCTCATTGACACATTTTCTGTAGATATATTTCTCATGACTTCTAGAATTTGTGCCCAGTACATTATTTATATAGAGTCTTATTGCTTTGTGATCCGAGAACACTGTGTCAGTTACTTCAATAACATGATCTAGCTTTTGCAAGACAGAAAATATTTGATGTATTATCGTTTCAGAGTGTTTTCCATATCTAGTGCATTCATGGACAGATGGTGCTAAATTTTGTGAATATAACAAATTGTTTAGTTTTGATACTTTTTGACAGTTCATTTTAAAGTTGACATTGAATAAGTTTGCACATACTGTATTCGAGCTCTTTTTCAATGTGTTTTATCTCACTGAGTTTAATTTCTTTACATTCAATTCCTTGCTTCGTGTATATACATGTTCTTCCCCCTTTAAAATTCTCTCTACAAGAGCTACTGATCATTTCAGATCCTGTTATTCTGGCTGTACAAGTTTGGTTTTCTTTTAGCCAGTGCTCACTTATACATAAAACTGAAATATCCTTTAATTGATCCATCAAAAGCACATCTAGTTCAACAATCTTACTAATTAGACCTTGGACATTTTGATATAATATAGTTAATGATATGTTGTCTTTCGAATCCCTCACACTGCTCACCTCGTTGTTTGGTTGCTGCTTGTCTTGAATAAAAAATCCTTCAGATGGCCTGGTGGAGACACTCTTCTTTTGCTCAAGGGGCGGGTGGTTTCTAAAGCTTCTGTCGTTGTTGATACTGCTGGTATAGCCTGTTCCATTTCTGATGACAATTTTTGTGTTGCAAGTTTGGACAAGAAGAGAATAGAAGCTTTTAAAATGTGGTGCTACAGAAGAATGCTGAAGGTTAGATGGGTAGATCACGTAACTAATGAGGAGGTATTGAACAAAATTGGGGAGAAGAGGAGTTTGTGGCACAACTTGACAACAAGAAGGGACCGGTTGGTAGAACATGTTCTGAAGCATCAGTGGATCACAAATTTAGCATTGGAGGGCAACGTGGAGGGTAAATATCGTAGAGGGAGACCAAGAGATGAATACACTAAACAGATTCAGAAGGATGTAGGTTGCAGTAAGTACTGGGAGATGAAGAAGCTTGCACAGGATAGAGTAGCATGGAGAGCTGCATCAAACCAGTCTCAGGACTGAACAGCACAACAACAACAACATTAGGACTTCACTGACAGTTCTCATTATAATCAGAATCCTGATCTCTAGTAAAAAATGTAATTTGTATTTGCTGTTCCCTCTGCAGTGCTTTATCACTGCCTTCACCCTTAATTATATTTCTATTTGCTGCATCTTTAATGTGCCAATCTACTTTTAATTCATGATCATGCAGTATAAATTATGTAAGTTTTAGCAAGTATGCAAAGTTATTTGAAATATTTTTAAAAAAGTGTGAAAATTGTTGTATTCTTTGAAATAATTGTTTAGACTTAATAATCTGATGATTTATTAAACCAGTAAAAACACATGCCTACCGTATTTACTCCAATATAAGCCGCACTTTTTTTGCGGTTTTTGTAATCCAAAAAACCGCCTGCGGCTTAGAAATTAGAATCGAGTAACTTCTGCCATCGAATATATGTAGTGCTACACAGGCATGCTTAGCAGGCACAAAGATATATACAGGCGCCTAAACCTCTGCGTCAGTAAATAAATTAAAAGAAAAGGTAGAAGAATGTAAACATTATGCCATGTATTCTTTCGTGTTTGCTGCTATCTCATTTAAATCCTGTCTGCTTAATGAACTACGAAACTGGAGTGAGACAACAGCAAATGTGGAAGAATATACATATCATGTCATGTTTATATTCGTATTATTCTTATGTTGAATAGTGATACAGTCAGAAATGAAGCACGGCAACTGACTAGATTTTTAAATCTAAGATTAATCTAATTGCTGTGCAGAATATAATGAACTAAAGAGGCGTGTGCAAAGATTTTCAAGCGGAGAAAAATTTTTGCTTATCTCTCGTTCAGAACATCTATCATACGCAGTCTATTATTTGATTCTTGTTGGTCATTATCAAAGAAAGCAGCAGTGTAAGTGACAACAAATAGCAGTCTCTTGCCATTGTTTCACTAATGAGAGAATCCCTCTCTCTCTCTCTCTCTCTCTCTCTCTCTCCCTTTTTTTAAATGTGAGCCACAGTAGTGCACACAAAAGCCATGGTCGGCAACAGGTCATAAACACTTATTGTCAGAATTCGACAAACAATGCATGACACACTACAATAATGCATTTTCAGCAAAGAGAATGGCACTTATCAGATCAAAGCAAAATAAGCAATCGATTCAAACCAGACGAAGCAGGCGAAAAAGGAAGAGTACCCGTTTACATACAGACAGAGCGCCTGACACATAACAATGGCTACTTGGTAAAGCTTAACTCTTAAGCTTACAATTCGGACCAAACTAGTGTAGCTGTATCTTCATCCATTCGACACCAGTTGTGTCTCATGTTACAATGGACCAACTTTGTTTCGATTTGGAAGTGCGGTCTAAAACTTTTCTCTCCCCTTGAATTTCAAGTCTCAAATTTCAGGTGCGTCTTAGATTTGGGAAAATTTTTATTTCCTCCATTTCGAGTCTCATTTTTCAGGTGCGGCTTAGGTGCGAGTGCAGCTTAGATTCGAGTAAATACGGTATTTAAAAAATGGCCCTACTAATATGTGTATAAGCATGAAATAAATTAACAATAATAATCATTTGCAGTAAATGTTACATACTTGTATATTTACTAGTAAGTAGTACCAGATTCTCATATACCAACTAAACATTAATGGTTTGTGAAATACCAAGTTCTTTTTTACTAAGCTGCACACTAAATAATTGCCAGCTCACAAATGGACAAAATTCAGTATAATGATTAACACAGCTAAACTTGCATAATCATTAATAGAACCAGTAATAATTCCAAAATTTCATCCAAAATAATTCAGAGGTTAATGCTGCTTATTGCCTAATATTAATGAAATGTTTGAGACCCAACTGGCTCTCAGATTGTAATTCCCTTTCAGCTCATAATTGTTGTAAGAATGAACAGATTTTCAGGAATTTGCTTGGCCACTTGCCTCAGAAAATTTATTATTTTACCAGTTCTATCCACACTAACAGCTCATCAACAGACAAGTTATCTCTACGCCCACCTGGAACAGAATGACAGCTCAATGCATCATGACTGCTTGAACAGAAGGCATCAGAGTGGCCATTCGAGCTCCCTTGTAAGCACTCGGTATCCTTGTCAAATTTAACAATGATCACAAAAATGCCAAAAATGGACCACAATTCAAAATACTGCACATACAATTCACAAACAAAAGACAAATGTTAAAAAAAGGATCTTTGTCTGCTCGTTCCTCTCAGACCATACACTCTGTGTCTTATATCTAATATTTTATACACAATTAATTAACCCATGAAATTTGCACACACACTCTCAATATTGATGATAAAGAAATTGTTATTAATATATGATAAACAGTAAAAATGGTCTACTCAATATAAGCGTGTCTTGGTGCTCTAATCAACAGTTGTTTTAGTTTTTATGTACATGATACTGCTTTCAAATGATTAGTGTCTTTGTTATAGATGAAAAAACATTTGACCTGTTAAATAGAAGTTTATTGATAAACTATAGATGTGATATGTGGTCAAATAGGGAAATATGCAAGGGGTGTTATGCTGTGTTCATTTCGTGTACAAGTTTGAAGAATACAACGTTCTCATACACATGCATAATTAAGAAGACATATAACATTGTAGAATTCAATAAATAAAATATGTATGGATGTGTGCCTTTCAGTGATGGTAGCTAGCATTCTTGGCTATTACGAGTTATTAATTTAGAATGGTTGTGTAATATTATTTGTTTATAGTTTTGATGTAACTCCTGCAGTTTTTAATTACACTTGACATTAAAGTTTCAGTACATGCACCTCAGTGCCAAGATTATGCTGGTGGGATTGATTTTGCGGTGTGATGAATCTGTGAGTTGCACTGTAATTTCGAAGTATTATTTAGTCGCACTATCTGCTATATTGCAGAATCTGCCACTTTTCTCATATCAGTTGAATTCATCCTTACCATCAAAAACTGTAACCAACAACTCCTCTCCAAGAGCCTAGGAAAACCACCATTTAATGTTGTGGCTCACTTCTGCTTGTGGCTTGCCACCAGCCACAGTTGCCCGGCCCTTTCTTGGCCTGCACAACCAAATGCTGAACTTAAACTTTCAATAATTCTTCCACAGTGACATCTCACCAGCATGTCTGTTAACTTGTAGACTGTGAACACAGAGTCACAGTATATGAGATGGGCATAGTTTTTTACATCGACTGTGTATTCTCATCTAAAATTCAATATAGAGCTCCATACTGGGGAACAGTCATTAGTTTTTCTGAAAGCAGCAGATTTTGTGGAAGATATTATTTGATGGCAATTTCCATAAAAATAAATGAAAACAAATGCTTTTGTTCTGCACTACACAAATACAGTTGTTCTAATAGTTAAACGATGGGAAGTCCCTGATGGAATAACAACAAAATAAAAAGGATTTATTGCAACTCATCACACTGAGGGGGCATTGAGTTGCAGTGGTCTTTTTTTTTCGTGCCTTTGATGACCCAAGGCCTCCTGTATGTGGTGATTAGCAATCTGTCTCTTTTATTTTCTTTTAATAGTCACCATTGTATGTGTAAACTATTTGCTCTAGTAATGGATTCTATAATTTTACACAAATCTGTTGAATATCATGATAGTGACAATGTATACTAATATTTCTGTAAACCTTTTCTGTAGCTCTTTTCACTCCCCCAATTCCATAGGTGCCACAAGCTTAAAAGTTTCATTTACAGAACTCAGTTGTAATGAATATGTTTTACTTTTAGATCTTGAAGAAGAAGGTGAAGGGGAAGAAGGTCTTCTTGAAGAAGATATGGCACTCGAAGCTGGCTCAGAAGATGCAGCAGGGCAAGAATACCCGTCCGACTGTTTTCCAGAGCCTTGTTATAAGCGTTTCCCATTCCTTGCTGGTGACGATGATGCACCATTTTGGCAAGGTTGGGCAAACCTTCGTTTGAAGACCTTCCAACTAATTGAAAACAAATATTTTGAGACAGCTGTCATCACTATGATTCTGCTCAGCAGTCTGGCATTGGTATGTGTAATAATTTAATTGATAATTTATTTATTATTTATCCTTCCTTAAACATTTATATGCAATCAATGTCTTCATTGGCATTGTATAAGAGCTTTTATAAAGTATTTAATTGGATAGATAAAACGTCTACTCAGTAAGTGGTGGCAGAACACACACATAAAAGATTGTTGTGATTGGCAAGCTTTTGGAGCCAGTGGCCACTTCTTCAGGCAGAAGGGTTGAAGGGGAAGGAAGAAGGGTGAAGGAAAAGGACTGGAGAGGTCTAGGAAAAGGGGTAGATTTTAAGAAAGTCACCCAGAACTGCAGGTCAGGTGAGACATACCATACAGGGGTTGTTTTGGGGGAGGAGACCAGCCAGTGAGGTCATCGTTCTCATCAGATTAGGGAAGGATGGAGAAGGAAGTCGGCCATGCCCTTTCAAAGAAACCATCACGGCATTTGCCTGGAGTGATTTAGGGAAATAACGTAAAACCTAAATCAGGATGGGAGGCACAGGATTAAACCATCGTCCTCTCGAATGCAAGTCCAGTGTGCTAACCACTGCGCCACCTCGCTTGGTAACCATACAGGATGAGAAGGAAAGACTGATTGACTGTTATGCAGTAATCTCTGTTTCTTTATAGTATCTGTATACCATGGAGGTTCCCTCCCATTATGAACTGTTCTATATATCTATCCAGTGCATGGTCAATTATTCTTTTAAACTTGAGCCATAGCTCCGCCTCTACATGTTCCTGCTTGGTGCTGAAAGTTTTGAGTTCCTCATTGAGATATGATACTATTTCCGTCATGAATGGGGTTCCTAACTATCTGTTCTACGTAGTTTTCAGGGAGGTTATTTAGTAACGTTTCACAGGATGTCATATCGTGCCCAAGACTAACAAAACTGCAATTTTCCCAATTAATTGTTGGATGATTTAAGTCTCCATTAATGATTACAGTATAACTGAGCTTTTCTCTAAAGTTTTCAGTTATATCTGGAGAGGAGTCTTGTTGGTGATAGAAGGAGCAAATTATCATTTTATGTCCACCCCTGATACTGAGTCTTGACCAAACACTCTCACATACAGCTTCAGTTTCTATCTCGATGGATTTGAGTTTCTTGTCTTCTGCAACAAATACAGCATTTGCCTGTCCTTTCAATATACACTTAAATTTTCCCCTAAAATCGCACTGCTATGAATTTCAGGTTTCAACCAGCTTTCTGTACCTAGAATTAGAGCTACGCTGCTTTTCACGAGCACGTCAAACTCTGGCACTTTGTTGTGATTGCTTTGGCAATTTACCGTTAGGATTTTAATACTCTCATCTGTGGAAGGCATTACTTTCAATCATAAACTGATATTTCTGGGTTTCGTACAGCTATTTGTAGGTGCCCCGGTGGTCCTGGTCGCCTACGGTGGACTGGAGGCCGAGCGGTGACCTCTCCAGTTGTCAGGATGTTAGGAAATAACTGTGGACGCGTCATAAACGCCAAAGAAACGTTATTAATTCATAACACCTTTATTCCTGCCGAGTACAATGTGGCTTGAGGATATCAACGACCTTCCCGAGTCCTCGTAGCGATGACACCAGCTCTGGGCCGCAGTCTTGCTAGCGCGCCACCGCGTGCTGTGATGTAGCGAAGGAATGTCCTTTCTTCGTACTTCAGCCGCGAGTGGGTGGTGGCGCCCGTCTGGTTGGCCGGCTCGGCTGCGGACAGCAAGCCGCTGCACGTAGGAGGCTCCGGGTTGGAGTCCTGGTGCTGTCGACATGAGAGGCGTTCTCGTAGTGCAGACTGTACTCTATCCCACCCCGTCTTCTTCCCTGCTCCTCCTGGTGGCTCGTCCGCGGTGGACGGGCGGAACGGGCTGCAGTCCCCCAGCATCGTCGGCTCACCCGGTTGTGACGGTGGATGCACAGGGCCTAGGCCCCGCACGATCTCGATGACGGCTCACTGATGTGGTCAGCATTGGCGGCGAGCGAGTCTGCTGCAATGTCTGCTAATCCTGGTTTGATGATTGACAGTGGCAGCAGAGAGGACCGGAGCCGGTACTGTCCCCTCACGTCTGTTGCTGGATGGGCCGCCCTTACTGCACATCTCGTTAATAAAGATTAACATGTTGATCACCGAGCTGAGCGCTACGCAGCGACCCAGTACACATCTAACTGCAAGTCTAACTGCGAGTGCCTTGCTGCTGTCAAAGTTGGCATATTTAAAGGAAGCACGAACGACGTCCTGACGTCATGCTCGTTTGTAATGAACGCATTCGTTCCACTTATACTGCTGATTCATCTGTCGTACTCGCCCCTTAGGTGTCCTTGTGACAGAGTTATGTGTTGTTACAGCAGACTTACGCGAAGTTGTGAAATGCAGTACAGCTGACGCTATACCTCTGTCTTGCTCTCTACGAAAGTCTCCGTGTAACACAAACCCGCATGCTAAGCAATTCTCTCTCGCCTGTTGTGTGTAATCAGGTCATTGCCCTTGCATGACGACACATTCCGATATATGTGCAATCCTCTTACCTCTTAGCTAACATACTGCCTCTGGCTCTCGGCATAGGCAATGAAACTTTGACGATATTCCATGTTTCCAACTCTTTACTATTCCGCAACACTACGTATTGTTATCTGGATTGGGTTGTGAGTTGACTAATGAAAAGCCCTTGTGTGCACCCCATACACAGTCAGCTACCTGAGTAGCAGCCTCTGATGTGTAGTGCACAGCTGATCCTTTTGGAGGACCCTACAAGTCTCAACGCCACAGTCCATGTCCAGGAAGCCACAACTTAGCTTGTAACAGAACCTTCAAAGTCTTTGCTTCAGTCCTTCCGGTCAACTCAGAACCAAAGGTCTATGATCAGTTCTGGGGACAGTCCTGCAAATTGTGAGCTTTGTTGAAATTTCATGCACAAGACTGGTCTTCTCAACCACTTGCCAGAATGACTTAAGTATCACATCTGAGCGCAGACGACAGGTATCATTTTTTCCAACATCAACCACAATCTGCAGTTGGTTGCACTTTTGTTTCCTGAGTGGCTGCTGGAAGAACATGTTCAACATGGTGAATGAGCCACCAGGCATACACACCGAGTGCATCTGTTGCCTTTCCTGTCCCTTGCTGCCATTTCCCTGAGAAGTACCATCATTCGCCATACATTTGAGCTGCCAACTATTAATAGACCTCTACTCCTTTGCGTTTGCCTCCTCTTGACACTGGACAAAACAGGTTTCACCAAAACAGGTGAAGTGAGTCCCACCAGCTCAGTTTCAGTCTCAGTGAAAGATGGCACCTTGAACTTGTTGGTTAGGAGGTAGGATCAGTCCAACATCCTGAGGCCTCCCTGGTCCCCATCCACCCTGTATGGAATGCCTAGTTCTACCATTGACATGATACTCACAGTCAAGTAGACGAGTAATGACAGATCCTCTACTTTCTGCAGAAGAGACAGGATCCCCAGGAGAGGATAGTACTTGTGGTACCTCAGGTACTAATATCACAAGTACAAGACTCTTGGGAGCTCTTCCAGCACACAGATTTGCAACAACTGGCAATAGTTTCACGGTAGTCAGAGCAATTTTCAGCTGCTTACAAACGTCAACCAATTCATCCCACATTCAAGAACAGCATTCACAGTGGGGCTCCGTTTTGGCTGGTGCAATGTATTACAAGGCAGTGAACATAATAACTTTAAATTAAGCCCACTGATTATCTTTTAATCTGTCGAGCTAAAGAGTTGCCAGTTCCCTATGAGAATTGAAGCTAATACACAAAACAAGATTTCTATGCAGGTAACACAAAAACCTGTGTTAAAAATTACTAGTTTCCTGAAACGTTTTGATGTTATTTATAGTTTCTTGCAAATTTAAAACTTAAAAACAGAGTTAATTTATGATAAATGCAGATAATATGCAGGGTGGAAAAAAATTGTGCCATGCAATTTTAAACCTGGACAGCTGATACCAGTAGGAACCAAGATTACTAATGTTGTGTAGGTCAATAACGCACCATTTTTAAACTACGGAAACTTGGCACCATGTGCTTGGATTGGCAGTGGGAATTCCCTGTTGCCATTTGTTGGTTGATGGGCAGCACTATAGTTGCCAGTTCACACATACAAATGTCCCTTGCTCCGTCACTGCCCCAATGTGATATGCACATGTGTTAAATAGGTCATGCTGTTTGTCTCGACCTCACGTCAGAGGCATTCACACATGTTATCACCTGCAATTTAGTCATACTATAAGTATGGCAGCACAGTATTCATTTGAAGAACAGTGAGATATGGTTTTTGTTTATGGATTAGCTGATGGTAATGCACATGAAGCTCGGTGGTTGTACGAGAAACAATACCCAGCAAGATGCCACCCACACTGGCAAATGTTTACAGCAATTCACTGGCGACTTGGCAAAACAGGCTTGTTAGCAGGATATCATGGTGATGCTGGAAGACCTCGAATATGACAGGATTTGAAGAGACTGTTCTTGAGGTTTCAAGGAAGCACTTATGACAAGTACTGGAGCGTTTGGACATGACATGGGGATCACTCATCGGTTAGTCTGGGAGGTTTCGAGGGATCGTGGCTAGCATCCATCTAGTTTCCACCCTGCCCAAGACCTAAATCCTGTGGTAGACTCTGAACACAGGCTAGGATTTTGCCAGTGGTTTCTGCAATGTGTTGCACGAGATCCCAAATTCCCCGCCATTGTGTTGTTTACCCACAAGTGCACCTTCCATCAGGATGGTCTTTACAACACTCAAAACGTTCACAACTGGGCAAGGGGTAATCCTCACGTCACATATGTCCATGGACACCAGGAACGATTTTCGCTCAACATTTGGGCAGGCATTGTGGGTAACCAAAATTACCAATGTTGTGTAGGTCAACAACGCACCATTTTTAAACGACGGAAACTTGGCGCCACGTGCTCTGATTGGCCGCGGGTTTGCCCTGTTGCCAGATGCTCTGGACAACGCAAGTTAATTTTTGTAGTAGTGAGACTGCAGTTTAAAAAAAAAAAATAATAAATAAAAATGAGGGTAAATGAAAGAGGTCCTATTTCAGAACTGTCAAGAGCTGCTGATGAAATAAATCTTTCTTAACTATCAGTTTCTGTCATCTGAATTTAAGGTCTCACATATAGAAACAGATCAAACACATAACATATATTTACAATTTAAATATCATGAAAAGGATAGATTGCTACTCATCATACAGCAGAGATGCTGAGTAACAGATAGGCACAACAAAAAGATTCTCTGGTCTGGCTTTGTATGTGTGGTCTCTCTCTGTCTCTCTCTCTCTCTCTCTCTCTCTCTGTCTCTCTCTCTCTGTCTCTCTCTCTCTCTCTCTCTCTCTCTCTCTCTGTGTGTGTGTGTGTGTGTGTGTGTGTGTGTGTGTGTGTGTGCGTGCGTGCGTGCGTGCGTGCATGCGTGCGTGTTTGTCTAATTCCGATGAAGGCTTTTTTAGCTGTTAGATAACTTGTTTGACACTCTTTTTTTGTTGTCTGCTATATGGTGAGTAGCTATCCTTTTGATAATATTGTCATTATTCTAGCCTGGATTTTCCATTGTTTGAAAATGCCATTTAAACATCCATGTGAAACAACATGTGGTGCACCAAAAGCTGGCATAATGCAATGCAATGTATCTAAAATTATTTGTAGCAGCCCGTATATCAATGTTTATATTGTAAAGTCAGATGAAATAAACACTGTTGCATATCACTGAAATTAAGATGTGAGGATAAAGTAATGGAACTGACAATGTTCATATATATATAAATGAAATAATTGAAGATGATACATTTGTACAGCAATAACTGTCTTCACTGGTAATATGCAGTATACGGTCAGTGGTATATACTGTTTTGCTATAGTTAATAATTTTTGTACATGGTCATAATCAGATCCTTCTGTGTGGAGTGCAGTGTGTTGACTGCACAGGTGATTTCTGTTCACAGGCTGAGGCAAAGATTATGTACAGGGTGATTCAAGAAGAAAGGACAGATTTCAGTTCTCACTGGATAGAGGGAGGTTTAAAGTTTTATGTTTGCTCAAATGCTATACCATACACTCAACATGAGCATCATGTGTTGCTCAAGAAAAATCGAAAAGGTAGTCAGTTTCATTCTACACATGAATCAATTGGTCCCTGTTTACTGTATCAACAACTTCAACAGTTTGATTCCTCAGCTCTTGAAGAGTAGCTGTCCTTTGTGGGACAAATATTCTATCTTTTATGTACCCCCACAGAAAGAAAATGACAAGGTGTGAGGTCTGGTGACCTGCAAGTTCAAAAGCAATAAACAAGAACTTGTGGTCCAACACACAAAACCATTCCTTTTGTGGTGTTGTCACTATATTGCTACAAACAAACAACAGCACAGCTGTGTGAAAGCTTTGAAATTTCCTCTATTCAGTGACATGTGCGAGTTCCTGTCTTTTATAGTTTGTCTGTAATAAACAGCTGAAATACGTTCTTTGTTTTTGAATCACTCGGTATTAGAGTACACATAGACTCTCCGTTTTAAGAACTAGTAGTTAATAACAATTTATCTCATAACCAGCTCTTAGCAGCTCTAAAAATTTACTCCTCCACCCCACGTGTGGGGCAACACGTGAGCAAAATAGTGTAGTTTTCCAGAGGAGTATCTTTAATTTAATAATTAGCTTTTTGATTCCTTTGTAATTTTTTCTAAGTGAACCTTACAAATCAAATAACCATTGACAATTACCATTCTTGTCTTGTTAAGGGAATAATTATGTTTACACCTTGATGAATGTGTGTTTCAGGGAAAGGAAAACAGTCATTTAATACAATTTATTAAAAAGCTATATTTAAGTCTAAAATAAGGTTTCTATTTGTTTAAGGCATTGGAAGATGTCCATTTACAACAGAGGCCCATTCTTCAAGATATTTTGTACTATATGGATCGAATATTCACTGTTATTTTCTTCCTTGAGATGTTAATTAAATGGCTGGCCTTGGGTTTTAGAAAGTATTTCACAAATGCCTGGTGCTGGCTAGATTTCATCATTGTGATGGTAAGAAATTTCTGTATAAAATGGAATAGCAATAAAAACATTAAACATTTAGAACATAGGTTTCATTAACAGTGTTGCAGTTATAACTACACATACTTGTAATAAATTGTTAATAACCTCTTTACAAACTATTTGGTTTTATGGGATAGAAAATGGTGTTTTTGTTCATTAATAAAAGGAAAAACAAATATATGACCAAGTTAATTATGGTTAGATACTTTCCATGAAATGTAAATTCATATAAAAGCATTTCATGAGTACTGAAATATTCTAGAGTACCATAGTTGACCTATTGTGATAATTGCCTTACAGTAGATAAACTTTGCAGCTACACTAATGTGATACATTCAAAGTAAAACAAATATAGTATTTTAATTTGTTATAAGGAGAGAAAGTACACATATCTGATTGCACCAGTTTCATAACTTAAGTAATAACATTTTGGAAATAGTTGAAACACTGTTAAATGGAAAAGTATCTTCAAAAACTGGTAGAAATAGCCACAGAACTAGGTCACATTGTAGGATGAGCTGGAGAGCATACATGTCTGCAAATTATGAGTTAGTGAAAGAAATTTTTTGACTCATTTAACCAGAACTTTGCAGCCATTAATTTTTGAATGTTACACTTTCCTCTCCCCCTCTTCCCCCCCACCTCCCCCCTCCCACCCCTTCCTCTTCCTCCCTTCCCCCTCCCCTCTCTCTCTCCCCCCCCCCCCATTTTTGACTGTTTGTACCATATGATACTAACATTTTAGTAGATTATACTTTTGTCTGGATTAAAATATCAGTAATGGCCAGTGTATTATTATACAAATCATGGGTGAAATTTTGTGGTCATAGCTAAAATGTGTTTCTTTTACATAATGCAATAAGTGTTTTTAAAAAATATTGATAAACTGAAAAGCTACCTGTAATTTACTGATATTTCTAGTGAGCTAGATGATACATGAACCTGAAGGAACATATCACAGTGATGTTGCGAATTGTGAAATGTTACTTCTCATATATCCAAGTACTCCATTTTTCCTTTTTGAAATATTGTGTATAATCTTTTGTTGATGAAATTTGTATTTGCAGTGTAAGAATTATCCAGCAGATGTGGAACTATTATCTAATAGTAATTTGTGATGTTTCTATTTCAGGAACAGCATGTTCTTCAGATTGTAATTTTTGTCTTAAATTCACTTTGTCACCCAAGAGATTAATTTTTTTCTATAGTAATAAAAGAACATTCCCTAAAAGTTAACTGAACCTAATGACACTATGTTAAATTTCATGACCTGAGTGGCAATTAGAGTATTCATTTTTATTTCAATAACTTTGACAGTTTGACACTGTGTTTAAATGAACATCATCACATAAAAAATTATGAAAAGGATAGATTGCTACTCACATGTTGAGTTGCAGACAGGATGAAAAGACCACTCCACACTGAGCTTTCAGCCAAAGCCTTCTTCAGAAAAGAAAGGAAGACACACACGTTCACTCAAGCAGGCACACTTCAAGCACATGTGACCACTATTGCTGGCCACTCAGGTCAGAATGCAGTCTTATTGATGAAAGGTCATAATCCTCTTCTTCATATGATGAAGGGTATGGTGTGCCCCAAAGTAGCATCTTAATAACTTTTCTGACAGTCCCATATTCTGCACAGACATAAAAACCCATGCCAGCTCCCCTGGTCTGTATCTCATTGGCCGGTGCTTGGTGTTATAGCTCTCTCAGTCTCTCTCCTGGGTATCCAGGTCCATATGGAAGTCAACTGTCTTTCTTCTTTGGTTGTGGTTGTGGGGTGTTTCTCATCCTCAATAGTGTCCAGAAGACCCAGGAACTTTGTCAAACTTGTAATGTCTTACTTTGCTGTGCTGTTGCAAATGTTACGATGGGCAGTGTTGTATACCAATCTTTCTGTCTGACATCAAGATCACATCCACCAATGTCTCGTGTTCTGTGACACAATTTGTCTGTAGTTGGCATGTAGTTCTCATCCTGTGGGTGATGTCTCAATATGAATGTGGGTGATGTCTCAATATGAAATCCTCTCAGATAGTAACCTCAGTTAGAAAACTTTTCCACAGCCAGTGTTCATCATGCAGAATACTCTATGCTGCCAAATAATGTCTAGTACAAGGAACCTTGCAATTTCCAAAGCTTGAGCAGTCAGCTCCCCTTTTGTAACAGTGTGACAGGTGAGGTAGCCAGTGCATATTATTATCCATCAATTCCTATTTGTCAGCTTTAGGAACCTTTCCAAGAAATCAATTCCAATTCTGTGGAATGGTGCTTCTGCAAGCAGAATTGCTACCAGATGGCGTAGAGGTAATTGTGTCACTTGCATCAATTATAGGCATGCTTTACAGAGGCACAAATAGTGTCTAGGAGATCGGCAGAGGCTTGGCCCTGATACCTGTGGCTGATTATGCGTGGAGTCTTTGCAGATCCCAGGTGAACAGCTGTTGAAGCATTGTGAAAAAACTTCAGGATAGCTGGACATAGATGAGTTGGGATGGCAGGGAACCATTTCAGCACCATTGGATCATCGTTTCTCTTATGCAGTGTTGTGTGTATTAATTTGAATTCTCATTCAGTGAGTTCCTCTATGGTTTTCAAAAATACTGAACCTTCACTCAGTTCAGCAGCAATGTCATTTAATGTAATAACAGCTGAGATTTCATCCATGCTACTATGTTCTACCACAGAATTCCTTGAAAGGCAGTCGATGTCCATATGCGTATGTGTCCATTTTTTATGCCACTCAGATGTCTTATTCGTGAAACCTCATTCCCAGTATTGCCAGCTGACTCAGTGGATCATTCAGGCTAATCAGCCATTGTAGAGACTGGTGGTCTGTGCAGTGATCAGTGGTTTGCCAAATAAATATGACTGGACAACTCCAGGGAACTCTTTCTCAGTAGTAGAGTAGTTCATCTCAGATTTGCAGAGTTCCCTGGAAGCATAAATTATAACTTTTTCAGCACGTTCCTGGATTTTTACTAGAACAGCATCTATCTGATAACCTCTAGAGTTGGTGTGAAGTGCTATATTGGCATTCTCTCATGCTATTTAGGACTGGAGAAGATGTGAGCATCTCCTTAAGGAAAAAGAAATATCTTTTTTGCATCTTGTTTCATAAAAAAATTAGCCACTCCCTGCAGTCTACTCTGCATTTACACCTACTCCTCAAGTCACTGTATGGTGCTTCTTAAGGGTACCCCTTACCACTACTTGTCATTGTATGTATTGTATTGTATGTTAACCGGGGCTTAGAAACGATGGAGAGGCTCCGTCCCTGCCGCAGCCGCAGTGGTCCACAACCCCACAACGACTACCACAGTCCACTTCATCCCTCTGCCACCCTACACCAACCCCAGCGTTATTGTGTGGTTCGGCCCTCAGTGGGCCCTCCCAGGGAATGTCTCACACCAGACGAGTGTAGCCCCAATGTTTGCATGGTAGAATAATGGTGGTGTACGCGAATGTGGAGAACTTGTTTGTGCAGCAATCGCCGGCATAGTGTAGCTGAGATGGAATAAGGAGAACCAGCCCACATTCGCCGAGGCAGATAGAAAACCGCCTAAAAACCATCCACAGACTAGCCGGCTCACCAGACCTCAACACAAGTCCGCCGGGCAGATTCGTACCGAGGACCAAGCGCTCCTTCCCGCCCGGAAAGCCGTGCGTTAGACTGCATGGCCAACTGGGCGAGCACTACTTGTCATTTCTTTTCCTTTTCCACCCGCAGATAGAGTGAGGGAGAAATAACTGACTAGCAGTAGTTCTTCCAAGAGATGTGCCTTGGTCCAGAAGTCTTTCATGAGTCATCAATAATACAAGCGCATTTTTAGAAACCTTCTCACATCACGAATGTCCCAAGGAGTCACAAAATCTTTAACTGCTCTTATTTTCTCTGGATTAGAATGAACTCCATCAGCATTCACTAGGTGCTCCAAGAATTTTATTTTTTATTGAGTGAAGAGACAGTCTTTGGTTTCAGGTGGAGGCCTGCAGTCTAAATAAACTTCAACAATGTTGCCAGGCTGCTTAGATGTTCTTCAGATGTCTTCAGAAAACTAATAGTGTCATCCAGATAGCAAAGACACATTGATCATGTGAGATGTTGATTGAGGTTGTCCATCATACCATCAAAGGTGGCTAGAGTGTTACATGTTCCAAACAGCATAACTCCAAACTCTTAGAGGCTGTCAGAAGTTATTAAGGCAGTCTTTTCTAGATCAGCCTCATCAACCTTGATTTGTTAGTAGCTTGTCTGCAAGTTCATAGTTGAGATATACTTTATTTCTGTCGAGCAGTCAAGTGTGTCATCAGTGTGGGTTAATGGATAGATGCCTTTCTTCATGATTTTGTTCAGCTGTTAGTAATATCTGTCACCCTATATGAGCACTGGCTACTTGGTGGATTACCTCATTGTTAATAAGATGTTTTATTGTGAGTCACTTGGACTGTCTTTTCTCCACTTTTGATTAGAAAGCATGTGAAAATTGGCACAGAATGGCTAACACTCACTGACAGTGTTTCTTGGTCAGACATCCTGTTGACAGTTTGATAGTAGCATCCTCTCTTACATTGTCTGTAGAAAATGACTCACTGTGGATGCCATTAAGCAGCTCTTTCTGAACTGGTTCATGTGACCCTGTGCATGTCCCTTTAGGGATGAGTTTTGGCTGCTTGTGACAATTAGAGATCCAAAGTTCTCCTTGACCACTTTGTCTATGAGCTTGAGTAGTTTTTTGCAATGGATGAGAGTTTCACAGTTTGGCTGAGAATGTAGATTATAAAACTGATGGTGGCAGGATAACAATGTCTCCAACAGCAAATAACTGCCCAGAGCAATCTTTGCTATGTGTGCTTGTTGAAACATCTTTGTCAGTCTGGAACTCTGCTCTTATTTATAGAACAAGTTGTGTGAATGAATAAATATGCCAGGGGAAAGGAAATATGATCCACATCTTCTTCATTTTTATCATTGCTCTAGTCTTTTCATTGATTTTCCAGGAAGTCTTTGGCATATATTGTGTTTCAAAGCTTTGACTTTATAGAAAGTCTGAATTGGCACATAGAAATTTCTTATAGTAAGGAAGCTCTGGCAGACTGTAAATGCTTTAGGAGTATAGTGGTACCACTGACTGAAAAGCAGAAAAGTTGAGTTATCAACAAGAACACACAAGAAAGAAAGAAAACTTGCTAGCTTTCAGAATAATTCCTTTCTCAAACTAAAGTGCAAAGACACACACACACACACACACACACACACACACACTTGTGTCCCTACATATTGCAGGCTGGATGCACAGTGCCAGGATTGCTGTTCAGCAGGTGGGCTAGGGTGGGTTGGAGATTGTGTTGGATGTGGTCAGAGAGAGAGAGAGAGAGAGAGAGTGAGACAGACAGACAGACATGAAGAGGGGTTGGGTTGGGTAGCTAGAGGCTCAGAGGGAGGAAGCTGGTTTGCTGGCTAGGAATGGGGAGGGGTGGCAGGGCTAGGCATGTGAATCATGGGTGCTGGAGCCGGTGGCGAGCAGTGCATAGTGAAGCTGACATAGGGACGTGAATTGGGAGGGGATGATGGGTCAGAGGATTTAGAAACTGTTGGATGGAAGGTGTGGGGTCAGTGGGTTAACAGTGATTGAAGCCTGAAGGCTTATTGGAGCAAAGGATGTGTTGCAAGGATAACCACCATCTCCATAGATTGGAAAAGTTGGTGGTGGAGAGAAGGATCCAGCCAGCCCAGATTATGAAGTAGCCATTGAAATTGAGCGTGATGTTCCACTGGGTGGTCAACTTTGTTCTTGGCCACAGTTTGGTGGCTGCAATTATTCTATTGGAGAGAGGGTTGGTAGTCATACCAACATAAAAAGCTATACAGTGACTGTAGCAGAATTGGTATATTGCATGACTGGTTTTACAGGTGGCCCTCCCTATGACGGGGTAGGATAAGTGTGTGACAAGGCCAGAGTAACAAGTGGTGGATTGAGCAGGTCTTGCATCTGAGTCTTCCCTGTGGCAAGGGTTAGGAGTAGGATGGGCATAGGGATTGACTAGGATGTTGATGGGCATAGGAGTGGACTAGGATGTTGTGTAGGTTGGCTGGGTGACAGAGCACCACATTAGGGGGTGGGTTGGGAAGGGGATAGGGTGGGTTGACCGTTATTTCAGGGCATGATGATAGATAATCAAAGCCCTAACAAAGCACATGGTGTAGTTGCTCCAGTCCTGGCTTATACTGGCTGATGAGGGAGGTGCTCCTTCGTAGCTGATTCTTGGACTGGTGGGGGGATTGGAGCTGTTTGAGGATACGGTAAAGGAAATTTGTTTGTAGAATAGGCCCAACACCCCCCTTCCCATTAGTCCATCTATCAGACTGTAAACCTGGCATTGTGCATCCGCTGGCACTCTATAGGGATGATCATGCATGTGTGTGGGGGGTGGGGATGCACACGCGCATGCATGTCTGGGTAGATGGGTGTGTTTGTACTCTAGCTCAAGAAAGATGCTAGCTAGCACTAGCAAGTTTTCTTTCTTTATTGTGTGTCCCTCTTAATAACTCAATTCTTCTGGTTCTTGTGACTTATCTCCTTTACCATAAAGTATTTACAGTGAAATTATTTACTTTATGTGATCATTAATTTGTATGAAGGTAAAGAATGTAACTATAATATGATTTGATTCCGACTGATACCTATGGTACAAGGTTAGAATAATTAATACTGATTTGATAAGAAGTAACATAAAATTAAATGGTTGTTAAATATGTTATTAGAAAAAGTGCATCATCATTCATGTATAAATGCATAACATATCACTCACTCCCTCAAATACTCTGAAATCACTAATTTTTTGCAAAGCTATAGAATCTAATACTTCAGTTTACTTTGTTGGATACACTGTTTGTCAAATCTTGGGCCACAGAATATATTTTTGTTAGTTATTATATCATGGTTTCAATATAAATCTTTTTTATTTGGTTTGAACATGTCTTTCCTGGCATTAGTGCTATATAGTTTATAATAAATTATGCACCGAGTTCAAATATTACCACATGTGCCACTCATTGTATGCAGGTTTCTAAAGATATTAATAACATTCCTTTTACCACAGTTCAGTATTGAAATAATGGAAAACACAATTGTGTAATGTTGATGATACCCATAGTATGCTAGCAAAATTTTTGTTGTTTGATGCTGATCTGCTAACAAATAAGAACATGAATTAAATCACCATTTGGTAAACTGAACTTTGTAATCTGCATTACAGTCCATTAATGAACAACTTATTTATGGATGTTATGTAGCGCCATGTGATGATAATAATAATGATAAACAATGACTAGTATTTACACTCCCAATAATATGTTTTACATTACTTGTCAGCACAAATGTGGACATATTACTTTCCATGAAGTAGAAAACTATACTATTTGTATTATTTTCAGGACTGTGAAATCTGTTTACTTGTAGTTTATGAGAACAATGGTTTTTTGTCCCAAAGGCACATATTGACTACAAATATGGACAATATTGTAAAAATAGTGTACTCAGATTTTTGAGTCTTTGGGCACAAAAGCTTTCCTGTTGTTCTCATTTATGAATTTTTCATAACATAGCAAATTAAGGGATTAAAGAAGAAATTGTGAATGTTTCTGCAGTCTGTGTTTTAGCAATGTGTCACTAACATAAATTTCCCACGGCATAGCTCTCTCTGATAAACCTTGCGGCCATTTGGGCCGGTGCTGCTGATATTCCTGCATTCCGCTCGATGCGGACCCTGCGTGCACTGAGACCATTGCGCGCAGTCTCGCGCTGGGAGGGGATGAGAGTAAGTAGTGGGGGTCATACTGAAAAGGCATGTTATTGTGTAAATGCAAAGATTTATCAAGTACCACTGTGCTGTATATTACTCGTATTTCATGCATTTGAGTAAAAGTGAGGAGATCTTTATGAGAGTTCAGTCTTGAAGTAAGTGAATTACTATTTTTTTTCTGAATGGTGTGTTTACTAATGAACAGAAAGGAATTTGATTGTACATTTCATTAATTGATGGAAATAGAGAGACTTTGGATAAACATTATCTGCTGCTAAGAATAATGAGCAGTTCTTACGTTAGATAATAAAATTTAATTCAATTTTCGTTAACGAACCTATCAAATGTGTGGATTACCAACATCCTTAATTTCCCCACAGTTAAAGCAGCTACTAAGCTTATTAACTGATAAAGCAAGTATGCAGAAGATGGGTGCATGATGTTCAAAATTCTTTATTTTCACTTTCCCTCTTGAGTAATAAAATTAATGTGTGTTGGTAAATTAATGTTAAGAATCTTGTAGCATCTCATAAGTAGAATTATGAACTAGACTTTGAAGAATGGACTCATTGCACAGTCATGATTACTTTTATGTATAGTGTGAGTCGTGGAAAAAAAATAGTGTTCTAGAGTGTGTGAAGTCATTAGTGGAAGAAGGAAAGAATATTTTTATAAGTTCCAGTCATGTGTTATATATTTTCATATTCATACCATGAAACTGACAGATCCACAGACACTTGAAAATTTAATTCACCAAGTCATTTTATTCAGCTCATTATCTGCACAATGTTTGTAAAAGGATGTATCACAACTCTCCTTTAACAAAGCTGAAAATGACATGCTGTACTTGTATCACAGACAGCCAGTTACAGTCTGTTTTTTGACTGTATGTGTACTAAGTGTGAGTTGATTTTGTATCTGTTCTTGTTACTACCTTTATTCTTTTTAGAAATTATTCTCCATGAATTTTTGAGGTGGGTGACTGTATAGGCCAATGACCAGGTCTCATCTCCACCTCAAATAAATAACACTGTCTGGACTTAGACTAAAAATTAAAATGATTAATTCATTCAGTCACAAATTGTATTATGCTAATTCTTTCGTGAAGCAAATTCTCATGGATATGGAACAACTTAAGCTCCACAACAATAGGGAAAGTATCTATCACAAGCTGACAACTGTTATTACTAATGCTAAACTGCTCACATGATCAGTAGTGGGAATTACTATAAGACTATTTTTATTGCATTAAGAAGCAGGATGCTGGTTTGGTTTAATCAATGGTGCAGTAGTAAAATATCGTATTAATATCCTAACCTTTCAGGTTTGATGCCCAGTGAGCCCTAGGATTTTTATCTGTCATTGATCTTTTCTTTCATTTCTGGCAATGTTTTTTAATGCGGAAAATGCAGATTTGCACTGTTGTGCGTGCAGAGAATATGTTAAACTATAAGTTTTCCTGCAACTGACTGGGCAAATTAAAGGTTGTAGGAAGGCTATTGAATACCGAATACCATCTCCAGTAGGATTATTCCTAGTACAGCACTTTAGTGTTCAAACCGCTCTTTGAGTTGATGAGAGCTATACCTCATTGGTAAAGCTGCTAGTTTGGTAAAAGCCATTGCCCTTCCTCTTACACAATTCAGTTGCTGATTTTACTATTACAGCTGAATGAGTTGATTTTACTACTGCAACTGAATGAGTTGAAAACAAAGAATTCATCAGCTCCAGACGGAATCCCCATTCACTTTTACAGACAGTACTCCTTGGCATTGGGCCTGTACTTAACTTGCAGTTATCATGAATAATTAGCCCAACAGAAGATCGCAAGCAGCTGCAAAAAAGTACATGTTTCTCCCATATGGAAGAAGGATAAAACAATGGACCTGCAAAATTGCGGATCAATATCCATAAAGTCAGCTTCCTGCAGAGTTCTAGACCATATTGTAAGTTTGAATATAATAGATTTCATTGAGAGAGAAGCGCTTTTATGCAAAAATAACACAGATTTAGAAAGCATCACTTATGTGAAACTCAGCTTGTCCTTTCTTACGTGATATATTTTGAACCATGGATGAAGACCAACAGGCAGAGTCCATATTCGTAGATTTTTGGAAAGTGTTTGACAGGGTGCCACAGAGCAGACTGTTAACGTAAATCCAAGCATATGCAGTAGGTTCTCCCTTATTTAAGTGACTTGAAGACTTTTTACATAATAGAACCCAACATGCCCTGGATGGACATTGTTCTCAGAGGCAAATGTATCATCAGGAGGGCCAAAGAGGAACGTGATAGGTCCACTTCTGTTCTCCATGTACATAAATGATCTGACAGTGTGGTTGAGCAGCAATCTGTGACTGTTTGCTGATGACACTGTAGTGTATGGGATAGTGTCATCTTTGATTTTCTGTATGAGGATACAAGATGACTTCAATAAAATTTCTTTTTGGTGTGATGAATGGCAGTGGACTGTAAATGTGGCAGATGCAATTTAATAAATATGAGCAGCAAAACAATCCCGCAATGCTTAAATACAGTGTTAGTGATGTGCTGCTTCACACAATTATGTCAATTAAATATCTAGGTGTAACATTGCAAAGCAGCTTGAAATGGATCAAGAAAGTAAAGTTGGTTGTAACAAAGATGAGTGGTCAACTTTGGTTTATTGGAAGAACTGTAGGAAAGTGTAGCTGATAGGAAAGTGTAGCTCATCTAGAAAGGTTACTACATACAGGACATGTGTGTGACCCAGTCTTGAGTACTACTGTAATGTTTGGCACTCCAGCCAGTTTGGATTACAGGAAGATACACAATTCGGGAGATATCTGCTAGATTGGTTACTGTTAGGATTTATTAGCATGAGAAAATTATAGAAATGTGCTGTAAACTCAAATAGGAATCCCTAGAGGGAAGAAGACAGTATTTTTGTGAAACACTATTGAGAAAGTGTAGAGATCCAGCATCTGTGAGAGATAGCAAAATGATCCTGCTGCCACCAACATACGTCTGAATTAAGGGTGGTGAAGACGAGATGAGATCAAGGCCTGTGTGGAAGCATATAGATACTTGTTTTTCCCACATCTCAGTTGCAGGTGGAATGGGAATGGGAATGACTAGAAGTGGTATGGGGAACCTCCACCGTGACCATATGGTGGCTTGCGGAGTATGTCTTGCAAGTTTAGTGAATGAATTACAGTGTCAAAATGATAGAAATATCACTAATTGCATCTTTGTTTAATTCATCTTCTGCAGGACGTAAGTAAGGAAATGGTTTTCAACAGTTATCTTCTTAGTCTTACTTGCAAATGGCAAAGCAAAGAAGACCTGTGACACTCACTTATATAATAATTTATTTGGAATCAGTACACAGATTGATGCAAGAAAATTTGGAAGAAATGTGGGACCAAAAGTGATTGCTTCTAATATTGATCTCCATAATTTGTTACATGCATTAACAATGCAAGAAAGGTATGCCTGAAACTTACCAGGTATGAAAGTAGAAAGATGAGTCTCTCATTGACATAATGTGACATGAAAGTCATTGAATGGGACAGGCTACCAACTTGATTCAAGTGTGCTCCCACAAACACTGCCTGAATATGTGCCTGAAATAGCCAAATAAATTGAAAGTTGTATGTTGTTAACTTTCATGGAAATGTAAAACTTTATTAGCGTTCTTGCACATGTTATTAAATTTTTCTATTCATGGGTCATAATAATCTTATAAATCAGATCAGTAGACAGGAATCACTCACTGTGAGCCAAATGATGGGCAATGAATTGGTTTACTCTTCGACAGATGACAATGACTTTAAAGTTAATGCCATTTTCTAATCTAATCTAAGCTATATATCACCTACCATTCATGCACAGGTGAAATGTTTCCTGCCCATTATTATGTATTATTATTTTCATCCTTATACTTTCGTATTGAAAACAAAGTTACAGTTGCACGTCAAATAGAAAAATATGCATTGTGATTGTCAATGCTTGCTCAGAATAATTCATAATCTCTAGATAACGTGTGTATACAAATTCCTTTCTTTCAGAAGTGTGTGTGTGTGTGTGTGTGTGTGTGTGTGTGTGTGTGTGTGTGTGTGTGTGTGTGACAGAGAGAGAGAGAGAGAGAGAGAGAGATAACAAACGAGTTCTTACAAACTGTGACTTGATAAATCTTTGTACAGCTTAAGTGAACAATAATAACACAAACTCTGTCAGACTCCCGCCCCCATATTTCCTGCTGACTTGATGCCATGTTCTTCAATTCTGTGCCACTCTTCATGTCTGTCTTTCTTAATGTTTATGTATCTTTTTTATTTTACTTTTATAATATGTTGAGTACATCATTGAGCTGATCTGGGTGTTGGTGTTGCACAAAACTTACTGTTTCGTACCTGTAGATAACATCTTTCATTGCTCGCCCGTTTGTGGATATAAAGTATACATGCTTTATGTGTATTTTGTGTGAGTGCTTATGTGTAGTATGTCTAATGCGATTGATGTATTCATTGTACTTATGTATTTGTGTGGTGTGTGTAATATTTCTCTCTGTGTATACTGTATCTATTTGTTTCAGGAAAAGGGTCTTCTTCTACAGTCTTACTGTGCAAACATTTGTTGTATAATATTTCTTTCTTTTTTTCCTTTTTTGTTTCTTTCCCCGTCACAGTATCTCAGAATGCTTCAAAACAAATGTTGGTGATGAACCAATTCTTGTAGACATCATCAAGCTAATTTCTCCATGCTGGTGAATTATCTATATGTACTGACCAATTAATTATCTCTCATTAACTAGGAAACTTAAGTAATTGCCTCATGTGCCACAGAAATCTAGTTAGAACACTGCAGTTTTCTGTTGGTAGTTATGAATTAGTGGCAAATCTTTATCACCATTTTGGGGAAATAAGTCTTGATTATGTGTTTACCATCTGTTTTAGTTTGTGTTGGTAACTGAAAAGACAATTACCCACACAAGCAAATCAGCTTGGAACTCCATACAATACACCTGCGTTTAGTTAGTTGTGTTTCTAGCTCCCTGCTGTGATGTGGTGGTAGTAAGTGTTTGCTCTGAGATGTGCTTCTTTTCCTTCATTTCTGTTTCAACTGTAAAAATTCCTAAATGTATTCACTTCAGGTCTCGCTCATAAACTTCGTAGCATCCTTGTGTGGGGCAGGAGGCATACAAGCCTTCAAAACTATGAGGACTCTCAGGGCCCTTAGGCCTCTTAGAGCTATGTCTAGAATGCAGGGGATGAGGGTATGTACCCAGCAGTCTCATGGGACCTTGGAGGAGAGAAGCTATTTGATGACTGCTTGCATTTATACATTTATGGCACTTTATTTCAGTGGCATGAAAGGTTACTTAATATAGATGTTTCAGCCTGCAAACAAACTAACAGCAATGCTTTGTTAACTTCTTGAAAATCTCTTTTATGTTGCATTATGGGTCACAAAAATATTAACATAAAATTAGAAGACTCAAGAAAAAAATACATTCTTTTGTGTCATTAAAAGATTTCTTCCATTCTCCTTGAAAGGTTACCATGAGACTTTGGGAGTAGATTTCTTTAGATTGAAAATGCCCTGAGACTTATTTTTTCTGTCACATTAGCATGCTCTGCTTAGCCCTTCCCTTCAGCTAACAGTTTATGTTTCAAACTCCCATTTTCTTCTACACCGCAGATTTTTACCCTAGTCTTGTAGCTGTCATGTGCACTGTAGAACCAATATTTACATCTATTAGAAATGAGAAAATTGAGAAATATTAGCAACTTAAGGCTATATATATGTAAATTTGTTTAAAAAATATAATATTTCTCATGGCATAGCTAGTTTTTGTGTTCTGATTAAAGTAAAGCTGAATGAGTTTTGCGTTATAAATGGAGAGACACATTAAAGGAAATGCTGTATGACTTGTCTCTCAGCACCTTTGTGACAGAGAATAATACCTTTCCAGTGCTTTGGGGATCTGCACTCTTCATACTAACATTGACAGAATTTTTGTGTGTGTGTGTGTGTGTGTGTGTGTGTGTGTGTGTGTGTGTGTGTGTGTGTGTGTGTAAGACTCTCGCAGCCATTTTTTGAAGAATGTACCTGGTGGTTGATTCTCTGATGTATTAGTCATCGTTCACTAACATAGAAGCAATGTAACAAAAGTAATTATCACAAATGAATTCACAACAGTTTCAGCTACTGTACAAAAATTCAGTTCACTTGCAGAGAACAGTTGCATTGTGTACACCATAGGTGACAATAATTGGTTGTTTACATTAAAAAAGATATCAAAATTAAGATTTTTTTGTATATTGAGACTCAAGTACTTAATGTAGACACTTATTCCAGTTCATAAGTTTTGTAAACTTTTAAAATGTAAGCTTCTTCAAAAATAATTGCTCACTTGAGCTTTCAAATAACAGCAGAATGCTCAAAAAGGATAGTTGCTTTAACATGACATATGACAGGTAACCTGTCATACAAGTCATTCTGCTTGTAATTTGCATAACAGAACCATTCCTGCAAAACTTACAATATGCCTACTGGGCCTACAACATAGGCATCTTGTAGAGCTTAGCTGTGGTATCTGAAACACAAATGTTGGAAGAATAGTAAGGTCTTGTGTGCCCTTTTTTATCACGTAATGTTTGAGAAATATCAGAACCATATGTGTGTTTTCACTGTAGAAATACTTTTTCTTATTTGAAGATCTTTACAGACAATTGAGGGAGCTTTACATGACAGTGTTAATATATGTGCATGGAGACCCAACTGTGATACCCAAAGTTGGCCTATAGACTGAACTCCAGAACTGATTTAGGGAAACTGAATGCCCATTGTCATTGTAATGTGGGCAAGACTGAATATAATTGCAGGCCCTATTTCCTTCTTTCCTGATGTGTTGATGTTGAAAGAAGTAGAGAATGCACAATCTGCAGCTCTAATCCATGTTGTGAAGCCACTTGTAAGCAAGGAGTCAGATGTTAAGCATTTCCTGTGGCTTACAGGGAACTATTTTTGAAACCTGAAAGGAATATTGCATAATTTTCATCTGTTCAGCTATCATAACTTAATATCAGGTGGGAAAAAAGAAGAAAATCTTAAAAAGGTAAAGCTGTTATGGTATAGTAGGGATTACCTCACAGTTTCTTCTTTCATATGTGGAACTACGAAAGCCCAATTGGGAACACATGGGACATCCCAGGATATCTCTCTGACTTTGAATCACCTGGGTATCCATCTGTTTGGCTCACAAATGAATTTTTCCCAACAGCTGTTTCTGCTGAGAACATTTTACAGTAATGGTAGATCAAAGCTCACAAGATACTTCCTTTGATGTAATGACACCATGTGGAACTTGTTCGTTGTTGCACAGAGTGGCGTAGTTTGACATCCACACAGACATGCCACACATGCTGCACCAAATCTCATTCCTTTGTTTCATGTGGTGTAGCCATTGTGGACGTGGTGTAATCGAGTGATGTGTACCAATGTGCAGTACCAGACACGTAGGCATGGGGCACTGCGGCAGAGGTGTACAACTTAGGTTCATTTTCTAATAGGTGCTTAATAATTCAGGTGGAGAATGTAATTCTTGCAGGTTCACTTTTTTACTCGTGCAGCACATTACTCTTATTTTATTCTTCAAAATGAAGACACTGAAGTACACAAGTAATTTATCCATTTTTCCAATCACAACATGTGGATGAAGACTGTAATCAAATTAACTTCATAATAGACTGCAACAAGAAGAAAATCAGTGTTCAGTGTTTGTCTCGATTGAATAATGTGTAGTCGAATGGTATCCAGTCTCGCTTCCCATTCCCCGAGTGCACCAGATGAACAGGCATGAGCACTGCATCATTGAACAGCTTCCACTCTTGATTCCTGTTGCTTGTCTGTTTCAGACAAAGGGGGTTGAGCAGTACATACTCAGACAGTTAAAACTTTTGCTTCTCATTGCCCATCTTTTTCTGAAGCTCATAATGCCTTTTCCTTTTGTGTTTCACCACTTGTTATTTGGGTAGTGGAAATGATTTGGCTTCAAAAATAATGCTTTGTATACACTGTTAACAAAAGCAGTGGTTTATTGGAATTTGTGTAAGGATTTTAAAATTGTCCAGGTTTTATGGCTCTGGCATCATGTTTTCCTGTTATGAGTGTTGCATCACTGTTGTGTGGCTTTGGAATTCCAGCTCATCCTGCAGTTCCCTGCGTGCGGAGCTTCCTTCAAGTTGTTTTGGTGCTGACAGAGTTTGCAAATGCAACATTCATTTCTGCAGTGATTTTGCAGCTATCATCCCTTTTATTTGTCACAAACCTCTTCAATGACCATGAGCCAAGGTCACTCAATACACACTTTCATTCACATTGTGACCTCATGGATGATGTTTTCTGGCCATCCCCCTAAATAACAGTAGATATAGGCTACTTTATTTGCAATGGGAATGTGTTAATTAAATCAGGAATTTGTGGGGCTGGAAATAGCTGTGAATAAAACGAATCACACTAATTTTATATGTAGGATGGCATTTTCTTCATAATATGTAGGATGGCATTTTCTTTATAATGTGCCTGAAAACAATCATTTGAATTCTGCTCATGCTAAGAACTGCACACCTACTCCACTTCTGTAGCTGCAAGTTGTGTTGGACTAACGGTGTGAAACTGACAACCTTCATACATTTAAATAATCGTATATTTCATTGGTTAAAAATCAATATTAGTGACTTAGTAGGCTTTCGTGGTATAATAATTCTTGATAGTCTCCTTGGGTTTACTGTCATATCCTAAAATCAACATGATTCAATATTTCAGTCTCTCCACCATCTTCTGCAAAAATGTGTTACTGCTGGAACACTGAAAACTGATGCAAAGGCTGCAAATTAACATCCTATATAGGCCACTCTCCACATTTGCTGCCCTTCAAGACAGGGCAAGTAATGCCGCCTTTAGTAGAACACTGGTGGCAATGATGTATTGCAATCAGAGACTAACCTCAGATACTTGGGTTGGCCACATGGATGAATGTAGTCTTTTGATGCAGGATAGTACAGGTTTCCATGTTCTGCTAAGAGGAAAACCATTGCCTCTATTGATCAAATTGTCTGCTGACCTAATTTCAGTTACGTCTTTATAAACACTGTTCAAAAAACTGTAAGTATTTGCAACTATTACAATCTTGTCAAGTTTCATCGTGTCTTCCTCATTTAGGCAATATTCTGCTACCGCCAATTTTTCTGGCTGTCTTACCTTTGCCTGACGGGAATGCTCCATGCTCTTTTCCTGAACTGTGTGAATTGAATGGCCAATATAAGCCTTCCCACACTGACATATAACTTTATATATGCCTGTCTTCCTAAGTCCCAAACCATCTTTCACAGATCCAAGTAGTGCCCTTATCTCAGAATGTGGATGGAACACACTTTTAATGTTAAAACCCCTTAGAAATCTTCCAGTCATATAGTGTGTCCCCAGCATAAGGAATAATGGCCACAGATCTATGCTTCTCTTCATGCGTATCCGGGATGATCCAAACTCCATAGCTCATCGAGTTTGCTTATTAGAGAATCCATTTTTTGTAAACATAGCCATGTGCAACTTCTTGGGTTAAGCTGTTCATATCAGAAATGGCATGTGCTCTGCATACCAGAGTCCTAAGAATGCCATTGCATTGGTATGCTGGATGGCAGCTCTTAGCACACAGACACCAATTGATGTGTATTGGCTTTCAGTGAAAACTATGTCCCAGAGTACCATTTTGTTTTTTGTAAACTCTATCACTCAGCTTACAGAAGAATTCTGCTTAGGTTGTGTGGTATGCCAAAGCTGCATAAGGAAGGGAATCCCTTTATGCCTTATTGTTAGTAATTTGGGAGCACACACTAATAACCTGGCAAAGTATTTAACATCTGTTCTCAGGCCACATGTTGTGAAGTGTGAACATGATATCTCCTAGTCGGTGGATTTTATTTGACCATTGAAATCCGTGAGGCCGGATTTTTCACATTTACTAGTGATTTTTGACATGGTATCTCTATTTACACAAGTATCTCTGGAAAAGCCTCGAGTTTGATTTATGAAAATCTGGTTAGAGAATTGGTGAAGCTTTCTCATCATGTGCTGACATCCACATATTTTTCATTTAACCCTACTATGGGCGCACCTTTCATACTTTCATGAGTGGGCACATTGCGACTTTTACACCACAGTTAGTGTTACATTTTTAACCTAAGGAAAAATAATCATTACATAATTGCCAGTTACATTTTATTGGAGAAAACATAACATAACATTACATGGCTGTATAAAAATAATCTTTAACTTATTTGTTGCTGTCACAATTATCTATTATTGCCATTGTAATTTATAACAAGCCGATATTCTTTATTGCCTTAATGTTTCTTTTAATTATATCACTTAATTGCACTGATTCACGTGAAAAGAAAGTAACAAGGGAACGCATTATGAAATGGAGCATTCATAAACTCTCATTCCTGTTTATGATTGTGAATAAATTAGTCAACTTCCATCTGCAGCTCACTTTCACATTGTACACATTTTGTAGCTATGATACCATGTTTCTTGCATAAATTTTTCTTATATTTCATACATACTGTTTTGGTTCTGTTCTTTTTATGCCTGCACATAAGCAACAAATTCCAGGTTTTGTTGGCTCCTTGGTATTCTCTTCTTCATGCCTATATTTGGTCAAGAAGGTGTGAAGATCCTTGGGCATTGTCTCAAGTAATGGTGGTTGATTCAAATGTTATTCTATTAGGTCCAGAGCAAGATGTTTCAAAAAATTCGTCTTCTTTCTTTATTGTCAGGATTGTTGAATTTGAAAATAATGTTTGCATTCATAATAATGTTTGCATTTATCCCAGCAGTATCTAGATGTCTGTAGAAAAGTGCAAGTGGCCATCGTCGCGTTATTCTGGAAGTACTGTAGGTTAAGTACATCTGATCTACAGTGTCTGCTCCTCCTTTGGTAACATTGTAGTCCAAATTCACTCTCTATTCCTTAGTCTCTTGATCTGTTTCAATTGTACTTTGCATTGTCAATAAAAAATTACAGCTTTGTTCTTTTTAAGAGCAGTTGAGACCATACAAAAATCGTCTTGAAAACTGAAGAGACATGACTGGACTCCTCAGGTTTTATTTGCTTGGAATTCTTGAGATATTTCCTTCTTATTTTTTTCCCCATGTTTCCCAAGAAAGTCAAACCTTTACCAAGGAGATTTGCAGCCAGGGGACAGCTACTGTAGTAATTGTCAGTCATAAGATTTCTGTTCGTTTTCTCAATTGGTGTCACTAATCTTGGCACAATGTTATCAGGCTTGTTACACTTCAGTTAGGGTCCTAGAATCTGCTTGCCACGGAAAATATCTAAGTTCAGGGTGTAAAATGTTTTGGCATCACACATCTCGTCAATAGTGACAAACACGCTGACATCGTATTGAGCTAGGCAGTTTTTGACAAATTCTTGATGGAAGTCCCGAATAGTTGCTAGTTTGTCACTTTGTTTTCTTTCATTCCGGGCACCCAGCTTGTCGAACCTAAGAGTTCGAAGCAGAAAGCAAAAGTGCTTATAGCTGAAGAGAGCTCATAAAAGAATCATTCCTGTACCATCTGCATCCCACAGTTCACAGCAGTTTGTGTGTCCTCCTTTCTTTATATCTATTAGATATAATTCACCTAAAAGAGCCTTTATCTGTGGTTTTGTGGTGTCTCATGCAGTCTCATTCTCTTGAATATTGAACTTCAGCTCTTTTACTATTCTGGATGTATCGGTTTGTATTTTCCACAATGTTGTCAATCATCCTATCAGTAATAAATAGGTAAAATGTATCAATTTCTATTTTAGTGATTTCAGCACTTGCTTTTGGACCTGCAAAACTTTTAGGATGTTCTTGGTCTTGGTTTTAGAAGAAGAAGGAAGTGGTTCACATATCTAAATACTTTCCTTATCTTTTTCTACGTAAAATCGGTAATCATCTGTTTGTTGTCTGCCCTCTTCAACCAGGTGGTCATCTGTTTCCTCTGTTGATTGTTCGGACTCACTGCTGTGGTTTTCTTCTTCAATAACTTCCTATTCCGACCCAGATTCACATGAATCTGACAATCCTTGTGATTCTTCTTCTGACAATTCTCGCAATATTTTCTCATAGTCTTCAGGATGTACAATTAGACGGGGCCTGTCAAATGACTTCTTTTTCTCAATTTCCACACTTTTATGAGACCTAATGAAACACATGTTTTTATAAAGGTAATACATTGTAGCAAATCAGTATCTGAGATTGTAAAATGTAATGAAAATTGCATATAGGAACTTTGACTTGATTTCAATATTCATTCTATACCAATATAACAGAAAGATTGCCTTGAGGCAAACCAAAACCACAAGTAAAGAAAATACTTATATCACAAGACGCGTAGTGGCAAACACACTGCAAACCAACACTCACGTTTCGAACAACAATAGCGACCGAACTGCTGAAAGCATGAGTCGCGCAAATGTAGCAAGTGGTGACATATGTTGAGAATAACAAATACGTATCTGGTCATGGACGCAACTGTAACTCTATCTGTGATACTAACAGAAAACTAAATCTTGCGACTAACTGCCGCAGGAGCATCCACCGAAGGGTTAATGGCAGCATTTTTCAACAGAATGATGGAATGGCTATGGGTAATCCTTTGTCACCCCTAACCACCAATTTATTAGTGGAGGACATCAAGGACAGGGCACTGAGGACTTCGGCATTGTGACCCATCTGCTTCTGGAAGCAGTCAACTCTTTTTTTGTGTGGCCCTATGGATGTGATGTTCTCAACAGTTTTTTTGACACACTTTAACTGTCTTTATTCCAGCATTAAATTTACCTTGGGAATCTAAATTGATGGGAGGCTGCCATTTTTGGATGTCATGATTACAAAAAAACAAGATGGTAGTCTGGGACATAATGTTCACTGAAAGCCCACATACACTGTTCCATATCTGCATGCCACGAGGTGTCATCCATCATACCAATGCAATGGCATCCTTATGACTCTGGCACGCACAACATATGCCATTTCTAACACAGACAATATAACCTAAGAACTTACACATTTGATGGGAGTATTTAAGGAAAATGGATACTCTGAGAAGCATATTTGCTGGACTATGGAGTCTGGACCATCTCCAGAGATGCATGAAAAGCAGCATAGGTCTGTGGCTTTTTTCTACGTGCTGGGGCATATTGTTTAAGAGTGGAAGAATTTTAAAGGGTTTTATAGTCAGCCACTGAGTGCACCAATCTCAGTCAAAAAGCAAGATACCTAAGGTCCCATGATCACTGCTAAAAGTAAACCATATATAAAATGCCTCTATGGCGCACCAACATTATTTGCTGGTCAGCAAACCGTTGTCTGTCAACCATGGATTTGACCACAGTTAACTCTGTGTATTGCAATGGAAGGCACCATGGAGATGCACCAGTATTAATAGAGATATGAATTTGTACACAGCTGCCTATATACATAAGTTTCCTTGACAGTCACTAGTGAGTGACATCATTGTCACACAATCTCACTTTTATCAACCATCTTAAGAGCATTTATACCTCATTACTAGACCATTCATTTATGATTGCCAAAATGGAAAACAAAAGAAGAACACAGAAGTTTTTGAAATACGAGATGGGAACACTTCTCAAAATGGTTGGTGTGCTTGCATCATTTCTTGAAAGTAAAAGAAATAATGGCTCCAGTACAAAAGAAGAAATGTATAGTGTCTCATTTCAATCATTACTTCTTTGTTTAGTTCAAATAACTGCATCACTTAAATGTAAAATTCATCAAATATATACTGTTTAACACATCTGATCATCATTTTTATGAAAAATGCATGTCTTCTTATTTCTAAATAAATACTGCATACAGGACTTCAGTTTTCATTGCAAACAGAAATTCTTAATTACTGATATTTTATAAAAGTCATTTATCAAGATAATAATTTAAAAAATTACAAATTAATTTTTTCCCATCTTTTTTTTTATTTTACACATCATGTAAATGCTCATAAAAGATGCACCTTTGTTTAAAATTTCAATCCATTTAGAACTGAACCCAGGCACCCCCCACACAGTGAGCAAGTACGCTACAATAGAGCCACACTGTTTGATAATTTCTCCCTTCCTTTAGCATGTCAAACATTGTCAGAAAACTTAAGAAGTCGATTTTCTCGAGAATTTTTGAGGGTTGTGTTGGACTGCTTTGGTAGAGGTATATTTGAGTTTCGAACTTTGCATACAATAAATTTAAAAAATTGTAAAAATCTGATTGGTCATTTGGAGACACAATTTGATTCCACTCCTGCTAAGTTTGACTCATAAATTAATGAGTTCATCTTACATATATGTTATGGTATATGATGCCTTGAGTCTGTCTCAGCACATTGAAATGCACCATCATTTTAATATCATACACTTATAAAACCCCAATCATCTCACAGAAACTGGGCTTGAGCCACAGTCAAATTTAACCATGGTCAACACCCTCATTTAACTTTGTTGAGATTGGGGCACCAGAATTTTGCATTGAAACAGTGTTAAATGGCACCCTTCCCAAGGTTAAGTTTTAATTGAGTTTGGTACACTCGGCTGTAAGCGTGTATCTGTCAACCTTCCAAGATAAGGGCACTGCTTGGCTCTGTGAAAGATGATTTGGGACTTAGGAAACCAGGCATATAAAAAATTTGATGTCGCTGTGGGAAGGCTTACATGAGCCATTTGATTCACACAGTTCAGGTAAGGTGCATGGAACATCACTGTTACACGAGACTACAACAGCTGGAAAAATCAGTGGTAGCAGAACATTGGCTAAACAGGGAACACCAGATGAAATTTGATGAACTGTGGTAGTCACCATTACTTCTAGTATTTGGGAACAGTGTTTACAAACCCTGTATCCTGCATCAAAACACAACATTCTTCTGTGTAGCCAGTCCTGTTGTTAGAAAGTAGTGTGTGAGTGTGATACATTGTTACCACTATTGTTCTACTAAAGGCAGCACCACCAGCCCAGTCTTGGAGGACAGCAAAAGAGGTGAATGGTGAATGGCCATGGATAGTTCAGAGGCCTATATAGGTTGATGGTTTGCAGATGTGGCATCAGTTTTCAAAGGGTCTCATCAGCAGCAATGTTCTTCTAAAGACAGTGTACAGATGGATTGCCGAAATATCAAATCCTGTTAGGATATGGCAACAAATTCCAGGAGGCTTATCAACCAATATCACGACAGTACTTGATGCTAGCTCAGTAAAATAACATTGCTGTAATGGAATAAGCTCATGGTGTCCTGACATATCTATAAGAGTGCATTATAAGTATATCTATCCTCATTTAATTTCATATTTGTAATAAGTAAGCCATTGTTGTGCATAAACAAAAGGCAATAAAAGTAGTAGTAGCTCCTCTTTGAGCAGCACTTATTTTGGAAGCATTAGTTTGTACTTTGTGAATTAATGGTTTCAGTAATTTATTATACATGAGGATATGTAGTGCTGATTGTGATAACTGTCTCCAAAATATATAGTTTTGTTATAGTTTTGTTGGTTCTACAATGTGATTTAAGTGTGTGTGTTTGCACAAGGACGTGGGTACATACACACATCAAAAAAAGTTTTGCATCACCCCGGTTCCCAGAACTCCTGAAGATAGATGTTGACTGTGGATATTGCATCACAGACACAGTCCCTTTGACTGTTCAGAGATGTCACTAAACCTGCCCACAGATGTAAACAACCATGCATGAGCAGCACCTATTAGACGAAGGGGATCCAACAGCCAATCAGTTCCAGTCATTCCACCAGGAAGGAGGTACACAGCTCATGTTGTCTATAGTTCAACTGTGGCTAGATGGTCAATACCGCAGTTTGATCATGTCTGCGTTGTTACTTTGTGCCAGGAAGGGCTCTCAACAGGGGAAGTGTCCAGGCGTCTCGGAATGAACCAAAGTGATGTTGTTCAGATATGGAGGAGATACAGAGAGACAGGAACTGTCGAAGACATGCCTTACTCAGGCCCCCAAGGGCTACTACTGCAGTGTATAACCACTAACTAATGGATTATGGCTTGAAGGAACCCTGACAGCAATGGCACCATGTTGAATAATACTTTTCGTGCAGCCACAGGACATTGTATTAAGACTTAGACTGTGCACAATAGGCTGAATGATGTGCAACTTCACTCCGACGTCCATGGTGAGGTCCATCTTTGCAATCATGACACCATGCAGCGCGGTACAGATGGGCCCAGCAACATGCCGAATGGACTGCTCGGGATTGTCATCATGTTCTCTTCACTGATGAATGTCGCATATGCCTTTAACCAGACAAACGTCGGAGACATGTTTGGAGGCGAGGACAGACTGAATGCCTTAGACACACTGTTCAGCAAGTGCAGAAAGTTAGAGGCTCCCTGCTGTTTTGGGGTGGCATTATGTGGGGCTGATGTATGCCACTGGTGGTCATGGAAGACGCCGTAATGGCTGTACGAAATGTGAATGCCATCCAACCAATAGTGCAACCATATTGGCAGCATAATGGTGAGGCATTGGTTTTCATGGACAACAATTCACACCAACATCGTGCACATCTTGTGAATGACTTCCTTCATGGTAATGACTTCGCTTGACTAAAGTGATCAGCATGTTCTCCAGACATGAACCCTATCGAACTTGCCTGGGATAGATTGAAAGTATGACATGCTCCACCAACCACTCTGTGGGATCTATGCCAAATCGCCTTTGAGGAGTGGGACAGTCTGAACCAACAATGCCTTGATGAACTTGTGGATAGCATGCCACAACGAATACAGGCATGCATCAATGCAAGAGGAGATACTACTGGGAGTTAGAGGTACCAGTGTGTACAGCAATCTGGACCATCACCTGTGAAGGTCTCACTGTACGGTGGTACGACATGCAATGTGTGGTTTTCATGAGCAATAAAAAGGGCAGAAATGATGTTTATGTTGATCTCTATTCCAATTTTCTGCACAGGTTCTGGAACTCTTTGAACCGAGGTGATGCAAAACTTTTTTTGATGTGTGTACATACACCATATGCACACATACATGCATGTGAGAACATGCTGATGTATGTGAGTTGTATGCATAGCATCAACAGATATGATACAAGAAATAAGAGAGTATGATATAATTCCAGTGGGAATGTAACAACAGTTATTGATGAAGCAGGTTTAGCTTGGTAACCACCTAATGTAAGTCTGTTACTAAGTGGTTAAAGTCTCATGCTACCAGTACACCATGACAAAGTGCCATATTTATCTGAGAATGAGCTTCTCTCTTAAATTATTTTAGGAATGACAACCTGCAAATGTGCCTTACCCAAATACTCATTCCTTTACAGAGTCTTATTCATGTTAAACTATGTTTATGAAGGTCCAATGCTTTTTCTTATCACTTATTCAATGTGGAAATGTACAGCTTCCATTTACTGTTAACATATTAATGATGATTTTGTCATTATTTCAGCAAATGCTGACTCATTAGTATCTACTGATCTTCTGATCTCACTTATATATATTTCCATCTGTTTTCCTTTTAGACTTTACTTTCCTGTACAGGGAAAGGTCCCCAGTGGTGGGATCGAGTTTTTGAAACCATCTCTACTGTCATGTAGATTAAGATCCCAGAAATCACACACTGCAGCCATTCACTCTGGTGGGACCTCATTTGCAAGTAATTGATGAAAAAAAAATTTGGAATTTTGTTGACACTAAATACCATTAAACAAATTGCTTAAATTGCTTGGTTGCATGGTGTAATTGATAACAGCTTCATGTGCAGGAGATTGTGAATTCGAATCTCGCAAGGGATGGTGAATTTTTTTATTTTTAAATCTTTATCGAAATGATTTTGATCATTTTTATTCAATTAATCGATTTAAACGTAATTTTTTATTTCCATTACTTTGTCACTTCATTTTAATCATAATATCAACTTCTTCATTTGCTCTCATTTTTCTTCCTATCATTCTTTTTCCACTTGAAATCTTTGTTCATGTTTTTTTAATTAATGTTATGTATTAATTTTGATTTAATTTTTGATGTTTTATCAGCCTGTTTTTTTGTCCATATTATTCCATACATTATATTTGTTTCTCATTTCATTTGAATTTCGCTGTACTTATAAACCCTTCTTTCATTTAAATCTTATCAGAATTATTTTTCCGATAGTGCAATAGGTATTTTAGGTTATGTTTTAAATGTTTATACGACTATTACCAAGGGAAAAAATTGCATATCTGGTAAAGAAACACCAGTGCACAGTCAATATAAATAGATTTTCGGTCTCTTGTTTTTTTAACTGATAGATTGGAATTGTCAAATAATTGACTGTTATAATAAAAACTGTAATTAATGTTCACAAAAATTTCAGTTGGAAAAAGAATGATATAAAGGAAAAAATGAGACAAACGAAAAAAGTTTGTACAGTGATTAAAAGAATGTGACAAAGGAATAGAAACAAAAATTACATTTGAACCAGTTAAGTAAATAAAAAAAGATCAAAGTCATTTTGAAAAAGATTCAAAAATAAAAGAAGTTTACTGCACCTGACAAAATTCAAACCATGACCTCTTGCACTTGAAGCCATTAGTCTCACCATTCCACCATGCAACTAGGCTGTATAATTTGACTTTTTTAATGGTATTGAGTACCACACAAAAATTCCAAAAAATTTGTAACAAGTACTCACAAATGAGGGCCCACCAGAATGAATGGCTGCAGGGTGTGACACCTGGGATTTTAATCAACATCACCATGTGTTTGGTTTCAAAAAGTTGATCCCACTGTTGTGGACCTCTCCTTGTTAGTATGGTGTATTAAACAATCATGGTTTCAGCTTCCTAAAATATTCCATATTTTTTACTTGAAACACATTTATTCATTTAAAGACTGCATAACATTCCAGAAGTGAAAGTTTCAGTTCAGTTTTTGCTTGTGTATTGAGTAGTAGCTTACAAGATGACCTTTGGTTGTACATAATAGTACTCTTTTTCATGTAAACAACCAAAATATTGTTGGCTATTATAGGTTTTTTGAGAAATACTTACAACTAAAGAATAACACTTTTGAGGGGGGGGGGGGGTCACACAGCTCCTGTTTTTGAATGATCATACCTTAATAACTCCTGTATTGACTTTCAACATAAGTAAATACAATCTGCTGTTTCTCCAAATATGTATCTTCACAGTTTCCCAAAGTTTACTTCTCCAATTTGTATGCATCACAGCAGATTCTCAAACTGTGTTGTGAGTACGCCAGAAGGTGCTCCTTTGGAAGATTGTTTAGGAATAATTCATATACAGCCATAGCATCTTGCAGAAACTCATAGGCTTTCTACACACAAAATTAATAGAGACTCATCCTGGCTTACTTGACAAATTCTGATGTGCTACAGAATGCTCCTCAGAGCAGTGCAAGCTGTTTTAACCAGACAATCTAATCAAAGTACAGTTCTCACAGTATTAGAGTCCGACCAGTATCTGATAGTCTTACACTTCCACTGATTGAATTACATGTCACTCACACCAATCTTGGGCCAGATAAAACGCAGGATTCAGTAGTAGTATTGTGCCGGCTAATTGGCTGCCACAGTGACATTGGTTGATGACACCCCCTCTCCCCACCTGCCCCCTCTTCCCTCCTTAATGCAGGGACCACTAGGGAAGAAGAACCAGCAGAGCCACCATCTGGATCAGTGGCTGACCAGTGTCCACAGGCATCACTGCAGGAATTTGGGTCAAGAAGACACTCCATAGAAGTTATATGAACCACCTTGGGAGTGTAGAGCCTACCAGAAGTAGAGAAGCAAAAGAATGCTGACTAGGATGGTAGAGATTAAATTGCTTTTGATGGCACCACAGAAGGCTGTGGGAAGTGGCCATAGTACACAACATAGACCTGTGGCAGGCGGATATTATTCCATGGATGAGAGGTGGGTGGCATCCAAACTTGCAAGTCCACAATGGGGCACCCACCCAGAAGGGAGAGGCATTCAGTGATGATGTGTGCTGGTGGCGGGCACATCATGTCCAGGAGAGTATGATGAGAGGGACTATGAAGTCACTCCACTAGGCTGTGGCTCTCAATTGAAGTGGCCCTGTAAGCTTCCCAGAAGGCCACAGAGGACAGTATGTGCAGTGTTTGACATCATTTCTTTGTGGAGCTAGTTCTTGAAAGAGCAGATAAAGCATTCCACAAGAAGTTAGAGGCCAGGTCAAAGGGCATGGTATAGAGGTGTTGAATCCCATTATTTGCACAAAACTGTGCGAAGTCATGAGAGATGAGTGCATCCTGCTATCTGAAACTACAAAGGCAAATATTTTTTCCAAGTCTGCAATGGTAGCAGCAGAAATGACCTCAGACATGCAGAACGCAAAAGGGAAATTAGAAGACAAATCAGTTACAACTGTCAATGTGGTCCAAGGAGGGAACTGCTTGGCAGATGCAGATTGATGGTCCTTGCAGGTGGAACATTGGTGGACAAGTATCCACTCACAGCCAAAAAGAGGGACGAATCAGCCTGCTGCAGTGGTTCTCATTTGAGCCCCACAACAGAATCCCTTTGTTTAAGTGCTGTTGATTTCACCACAGCCAATAGGGGCAAAGATTGGAGCAGGGAAGTGTGTCTGGCCACCCATATTGTACAATATGAGTGTGGCGGAATGAAATTGGGGGGAAAATGAAATGTCCAAATTCAGATCTGAATCAAGGTGGAAACACTCAAGTTTGCATTGGCCAAAAGTGAGGTTGTGCCCATGGGGAATTGTGACAGCATTTTTGCATTAGCATGTAATATTGCTGCCCAATTTGAATACATTACTGAAAATTGGACAAGTACTACATCAAGCACTGTAGACAATGGGCACTTTTGTCTGGTAAACGATGATTAGGCCAAATGTATTGAGTTACAATCAGTGGTCTGTAACAAGATAAAATTTGTGTCCATGAAGGAATAATTTAAATTCCTGGATAGTGTAGATGTTAGTGAGGGCTTCCAATTCTCTTTGAGAGTAGCTTTTCTGGGAGGCAGATACACTGAGGACTATGTAAACTTGTGGTGTTGTGTCCAAGAAAACTGCAAAATTTGCATTTATAAGCTCCATTTTGCTGAATAAGTGCTGTGGCCTTATTTTGTAAAGATTTCATCTGGGCTAATAGGGGATAAGTTTCCACTTCATCTTGTGCATTTGTTACTTTAAAGTCACCATGAACTCTCTAAGTGCTGTCAGATTTGCCTACTGTTACCAGTGGAGTAGTCAACTGACTGAGGGGAATGGGGGCTAACACATCTTCACGTGTGATGCTGCTCAGTTTATTTTTGAGGGTGTCTCGTAGAACCAGGGGCACCAGGCAAACTTTGAGGAAATGATGGGTAGCCATCACCTTAGGAACGATGTGAGCTTCGAAGTGAGTCACCTTGTGTGATCCTGGTAAGAAGATTTGAACTATCACAGAGAGTCTGTAGGGTGGTTCATGGTCCTTCAGATTGCATGGCTTGTGTGTTCTATGAGCCATAAATCTGAAAGCATAAAAAGAATACCTAAAAAACATTGTTTGTCTTGAAACTTCCTGGCAGATTAAAACTGTGTGCCGGACTGAGACTTGAACTCAGGACCTTTGCCTTTCGCGGGCAAGTGCTCTACCATCTGAGCTACTCAAGCACGACTCGCACCCTGTCCTCACAGCTTTACTTCTGCCAGTATCTCGTCTCCTACCTTCCAAACTTTACAGAAGCTCTCCTGCGGTAGAGCACTTGCCCGTGAAAGGTAAAGGTCCTGAGTTCAAGTCTTGGTCCGGCACACAGTTTTAATCTGCCAGGAAGTTTCATATCGTGCACACTCCAGTGCAGAGTGAAAATCTCATTCTGGAAACATCCCCCAGGCTGTGGCTAAGCCATGTCTCCACAATATCCTTTCTTTCAGGAGTGCTATTTCTGCAAGGTTCGCAGGAGAGCTTCTGTAAAGTTTGAAAGGTAGGAGATGAGATACTGGCAGAAGTAAAGCTGTGAGGACAGGGCGTGAGTTGTGTTGGGTAGCTCAGATGGTAGAGCACTTGCCCACGAAAGGCAAAGTTCCCGAGTTCGAGTCTCGGTCCGGCACACAGTTTTAATCTGCCAGGAAGTTTCATATCAGTGCACACTCCGTTGCAGAGTGAAAATCTCATTGTTCATCTTGTTCATTACTTCCATCAGGTAAGACCTGATTTTTTTCAATACATGGTTTCACAGCAAAATTCTAATGTGGTTGTAATAAAGAAAATATTGTAGGAAACTGAAGTTCCACCAGGTTCGTTTGTGGCTCAGGTTTCTGTAATAGGTGATACAGCTTGAGATGTTCTGACAAGAACATGGCATTTTGTCTTTCTGTTTTGGGAATTTGGCAAGCTGTAAAATTTAAATTCAGTTGTGGGTGTAAGCGTTCCATTCTTTACTTGGCTCATTAAAGCATGGAAAAGTTGTAAACACATTTGGCAAGGAAGACATACTAGTTAGATTCAGTGACAGATGCACTGCCTCTAACGTTGCTGCTGTTAGTTCTGAAAATTCCATGTGGTTTGCCCTCATACTAGTTTTAGTTGTTCCGAGGTAGAATACCCACACTCTCGTCTAATCATAAGAATGTTCAAAGACCAACATGCATGCATCACAGGCCGCTAGTCATCACCACTTCTGTAAATGTGATCAACAGTTGAATTAATGAAGACTTATCCTGATTCATTCGAAAAATTGAGAAATGTTATAGAATATCCCTCAGGGCAGTGCAAGTAAGTAAACAATACAGTCAACGTCCACTTAGTGCAGTATCAGAGACCTGGCATTAACTACCAGAGTCCAAAGAATAAGTGTCGTAAACCAAACCAGTAGACTGATGGACTCACACTTCCACTGATTGAATTATAAGTCATTCAGACTGAACCGGGCTGCCTTTAATGTGGGATTGATCAAAGGGCACTACTAGCGACAAGCACCCTTTGGGTAGTGGCACTAAATAATAGTGATGTCGTGTGGTGTCTCTGCAATAATTATTCCCGTGGATGGTTTCTTTTACTTTTGAGAAGAGGAAGTAACCATGAAGTCAGACTATAGTATTGCTGGACAAGTGTGTCTAAAATGGTAACTCTTTAAATAATGATATTCTAATTGCCTTCTGGCAATGGCAACATGTTGTTGTCATGGCACAAAATACCAAGCAGCCCCAGGTTATGGGTTTTTCTTCTGAAATATGTCAAAAATTTATGAGCTCATACTTTATCTTAGCAATTGTCTTTTATTTTACCAACACTTTCACTAATTTTTTGTGTGCTTGATGAGCTTCACTGTGAAACTTTCTACTACTTTATTGCCACAACCCTCTCTGTGAGTCAAATGTGTCTAGTCACAGCTTGTCACCAGTCAGATGATTTGACTTTGAACACTTATAATTAAACCTCTCAGACCTGTGCTGAGGAAGTTCCAAATGCTGAGCATTCATTTCTTGGGTTATGTGAAGTGTTATTCATCACATTAAAATCCATCCCACTTAAAAAAGTCTTGGAAACAGTCTTTGATCTAATCACAAGTGTTCTCTCTAGACAAGAGGATATTGATATTGACCTACATTGACTTTCACCTCCATGTTTATTTATTTATTTGTTTATTGCATGGATATATCCAATTGCTTCAAAACAAAAATATGAATAACACTCCACAGAAATACTCCTTCTTTTCCATAGCTGACGGCAATTAGATACCTTAATAGTTGTTGAAACTTGCATCTACATACTGGACTGGATGTTGGTGTTGCCTGTCTTTCTGCAGGGTATGACTGTGGGCTAAAGCCCAATTATCCTCAGTAGTTTGAGAGTGATATTCATATTACAAAGAATATACATGTCAATGAAATAGCTCCTTGACCAATATAAATTTATCCGTTAACTGTTGTTTACTCCTGCATTGATATTTTATCCGTTAACTGTTGTTTACTCCTGCATTGATATACTGAATAATGTTTTTCCAGTTAGATAATTTTTGTAAAGTGAGATCTATTGTGGTGTTCTTTTTGTATGGTGCCATTCATATTTTGTATGCGTGTAAAACTGCAAGTCTGTAAACATAATGAATGTGATGCATAATTTGCTTTTCATGATTCTGTGCATATGAGTATGCTTGCTGCATTGTGTATTTTTCTTTTGATACTTTGTCACAATTGCCTGTTTTGTGTCACTGGAAATCAGCTCCTTTTCTTCATCCTCTTCTTTTCTTTCTTCTTCGTATTCATCAGTTGTTTCAGTTAACTTTCTTAATTGAAGAGCTTTCTTTCACCTTCTTCACCTATATTACATTTTCCTAACACAAGATCTCTGACAGTCATACATTGACTATAAGTAAGAACGTATTTATAATGGTTCCATGTACTACACTTTAATTGTAAAGGCTGTCATACAATATATTTATAACATACAAAATATGTGTACTCTAAATGATTTTAAGCTCCTCTATCTTAAGCAAATGTGACATACTTCTAAGAAGTTTACTATAGAACCTCATCTAAAGATTGGTATACAAATTTAAGAATTAGTCATGTAGGGAGCAAATTAGAAACAATGCATGAAGGTAATTAGTTATAAGGAAAATTCAATATAAAGCTTCTGACTTTTGCACAAAACTCACATTTAGGTTACATATTGCAATGGAATCTGGCTTTATACTAATAGAATTTGCGTATCTTAGTGTTTTGCATGATATTTAAAAAAAATATTGGAAAATTGATAGATTTAACTACTAGTCACTAAATTAGAAAGGGTCAGTAAAATGATAGGACTAATTGCATGGCATCATTGATCTGCATGATGAAAGATAGCCAAACATACAAGTGTTGAACGAACTGCTGCATCAAATACACCGTTTACTGCTTCTGTAGGTCTTAATACAATCCTTTCATTTTATCCTCTTAGATTCATGAAACGTGTGATACCCACACAATACAAACAGTTACAACATAAATATTCTTCCACTTTTAAGGTACTGGGTGTTGGTAGGTAAATTTGTTGTATAAGCCATTATAAACAAAAATATTGCCCTCCGATAGGTGTCATTTGCAATTTACAATGCTTTATATTCACTTTTTAATTCAAGAGTATAGTGGATAATACTTCCTAACTTATTTTAAGAGAATTCTGAACCTACTGATTCAGGTCATTACCTGTAATTGAATTATTTTCATTTGTCAATCATCATATGATTGAGAACATTTATTCTAACAGAAAACAATCAGTTTTCGACAATATAATGTAATTGGATGGATAAAAAATCTACTCACCAAGTGATGGCAGAATACACAGAATATTTGTTCTGTATGTTTTTACAAATGAACTACTGTTGACTGAAGGAAGGTAGTGCAACAATTACTTGTTCCATTCCTTACATCATTTAAAAATAGTTCATGGCAGTACTTCACATTTAAAAAATCAGAATGGTATCTCATTTTTTTATGAATTTGCTTAGTAACTAGTTGTTTGTTGATTTCAATTACCTTACAATTATTGAGTAATTAACAACTTTTTTGTTTAAATTGTAATTTAAACAAAATAACAGTCCTAGTAAAAGGAAAGTTTGACTTCAAAAATGTAGATACAAGGAATTCAGGGCACACACACAACATATGCACAATGCTACTTTTTCTTATGGCCTTCAGTCTGAAGACAGGTTTTTTACTGCTTCCCATGCAATACTATGTTGATAAAAAAAATTGTTCAACCAACAAAAACATGGCAATCTAGAAAACAAAACATGAGACATCATCCCAAGAGAATCTTTATAGGAAATCTAATAAGAACAGAGAGACTCAATATTGCTAATTTTTAATATCAGTGTGTGATCTGATTACTTGGATAACAATGGGAGATCCTTTACATACATCCATTGACTGTTAGTGGATGTCATCCCTACTCTGTCACACAATGTGAAGATGCTATATTAAAATCAATGTATTTTACAAGAATCTTGCACTAATTATTTATGCCGAGGAACTGTAAAGGAAATAAATAATTCAGAGATGCTGACAAGTTTCTTACAGTGTAATTCAGTTTATTTTATAATGTTTGTGGAGTGATTTTAATTCACTGTGTTTTGTGTATTAAAATTTTACTTGTAAATTTTTGAATATTACACAGAGCTATTGACAATGAAAGCATGATTTACATAGGAAACTAATAGAAAATGCAGTGTTCAGTGACAGAAGACTGTAACAAGGTTACTGAAGTGTTGAAAAGTATTCCATGAATGTTTCGTTCATTGCTCAAAAGCATTCTTTAATTAAGATGTTAAACCAGAAACAAAACCATGAAAATACTACCGATTAATTCAGCAATTTTTACTTATCTCTTTCCCCCAAGACTAATGCGGTATCGTGTTTTCTTTCCCTCTTTCAGTATGTGGTATCTGGAGAGTCATATCAATCAACTGAAAACCTTATATTCAGTGTGTCCTGGTATTTCAGTTGCTCTTACAGTCTTCATCACTGATGAACATGGCCCTCCAATTCAGTTTTAATACTTTACAATAACTAATTAAAATGTAGCTTCAACTGCTACTTAAGTTTCTTATGAAACTTGTAATGTTTCAGGTTGTCGTCAATGCTCTTGTGCAAGCTATTCCCAGCATCTTTAATGTGTTATTGGTTTGTTTGATATTCTGGCTCATTTTTGCTATTATGGGAGTACAGCTGTTTGCTGGAAAATACTTCAAGGTTGGTTTAATTTTCAATAGTAACAATCCCATGAGTCTGTTTGCCATGACATGTAACTGATAATATAATGTAAATGGACGGATAAAAAAAAAAATCTACTCACCAAGTAACAGCAGCAGGGGAAGACACACATGGAAGTATTTAACTTTTATGAGCTTTCCGAGCCAGTGGCTTCTTGCTCTGGTGGAAGAGTTGAAGGGAAAGGAAGAGGGGTGAAGGAAAAGGACTGGAGAGGTTTAGGGAAAGCAGGACAGTTTGGAAAAGTCACCCAGAACCCTGAATCAGGGGAGACTTATCAGACAGGATGAGAAGGAAAGACTGATTGTTGGGGACCTTCCCCTTCAACTCTTCCTCCAGAAGAAGGAGGCACTGGCTCCGAAAGCTTGTAAAAGTTAAATGCTTTTATGTGTATGTGTTCCCCTGCCGCTGCTTGGTGAGTAGATTTTTTAATCTGTCCATTTACATTAGATTATTAATAATTGTTTATTTTTGATTTTATGTAACTAGTCAGATGTGTACAATGTTTATTTAATTTTGTTACTTCATAGCTGTATTTTCCATTAGTGGAACAGGTCATAAATCAGCTAAAATTTGTTTCTATATATTTTTAGTGAAATATGTGTTTGTAGGCTGATTTTGTTGCTACAGTTATTTAAATTTTGTTTTGATTATTCATTAGGGAATGATCAATTACATCAGTGCATTATTTATTGACTAATATGGTATATAAACTTTTATCATTTGTTTTTTTTATGTTTTATCATTAAAATACGTAAGTGAAAATATTATATGATACATATAAGGTACTCCTCGCATCATATTCATTAGTACCATGCTTGAGATTGGATTTTAAATTGCACTAGCCACTTTCATCAGAATTAATACTGAATTTGCCTCTATAACAGAAATAAAAAATAAACAATCTTTGTGTTTCTGTCATAAACAAAGCATTTATTTGACAGATAGAAAGCAGACTTGAGAATCAAATGAAACTGGTTCTTATAAATGAAGCTATCACTGCTATACAGTGGATAATTTTTACTGGGAATTAACTACATGCTGCATAGCTAGTTCCTGCCTGCTGAGTTCTGAGGCATTGATATTGTGGAACTGTATCTGAATTGCTCACACTGTCGCAAGGTCATAGTTATTGTATTGTTTGACCTACTCTGTGACAATTTTTAGTGTATTAACAAATACGGTCTCTTTTCTGACACCCATTCACCCATGCTGGCATTTTTAAGGATTCTAATATTGGCGTTCTCTGCCATACGCTTTTCAATCATTTGCAGATTGCAAATGTAGGTAGTAAAAACTGAGTTGTAGTTGCAAGCCAGCTTATATATGACACAGCTTGTCTCAAGGACGCACCACTGAAAGTAAGTATCCTGGATACAGTCAATCTCCCTCCTGGATACAGTCAAACTACTCACAATAATTGTTTGCATTTCCAAATCAACAATTCTTTCTCTCACCAACTCATCATTAACCTGGATATTTCAACACCCCTTTCATGAAGGTCAGTTTCCATTATTATTGATGATTTTGCAAACATTCGAAAACATTTTACTCAGAGTCAAAGGTCCTAGCATATTTAGATTAGCCTATTTAGATGTACACCATCCATACCCAGACATTTGTTACTTATAAATTTGTTTGTGTTTATAAATAGCATGCCAAGTTTATCACACTGGTCCCTAATTCCATTGTTATCTTATCTATGTTAGAGTCACTCACTGATCTCCTGTGCAAAATACCACCTATTACCAATCTTGAGTTAATATACAAAGATTTGGCAGTATGAATAAAGTTTCGAGATTCACTAATGATTTGGCCTCACTGTTGTGTCGAACAGAGTTTGTCCCAACATGCATGAATATGCCCTTGAAGTTTGATTTCACTTTGCTAGCATTTTTGTTAGTAGCAATGTTTTTTAAATGGTTGTTTAGTTGATCCAGCCTAATGACTGGACATATGTCAACTTTTGAATTTGGCCCCACTTTCAACCATTCTTCTCAGTTTAATTTAGGTGGCCTAATGAAGGATTCTCTTTCTTTTGGTTGCACTCTTAACTCGAAATTTTACTTTTCCATGGAAAATAATTGACATGTATCTTCAAGCATCTGACAGTTCTGCATTTTCAGCATTTCTTTGATGCTTACCTGTGGGTCAGACAGATCTTTGACCATTCATCCTGCCATTCTGAAGTGCAGTACTCACTGTTAGTCTTGTTCGGGATGAATCCCACGCACTTGAGCAGTATTTCACAATGGGTCACCTAAGTGTCCTGTAAGTGTTCTCCTTTGTAGCCTGATACCATTTTCCCAGTTTTATATCAATGAAACAAAGTCTGCCGCCTGATTTACACATAACTGAGTCTATGTAATCCTTCAGTTTCATATACTTAACAGTCATACAGTCAATAATGATTTCTAGTATTCAACAGCAATATAGCTAGGAAAGTGAGAAGAGAAATATGTGAAAAGTATAATTCCTCTCGTAGGTTTTAATCAAGCCTCCCTTCTAGTTTTCAGAAGCAAGCTCGCTAAGAACCAATTACATTAAATCAATAATCAACAATGGATTTAGCCAAGTTTGTGAAAATTGTAACGTGATGAAGACTAAGTAAGTGAAGTGAACATGATATCACAGATCAGACTCATGATAATACAGAGAGTAGTACATGATCCCTCATTTTTTGTGTTCATTATCACCCAAACACCTTACCAGCTGCAGTTGGATCCTATAAGAGGCATAAAGAACAGAGAGAGCTGAATATGTTTCTGGGATCTTCTTTTATGCTGTTTGTATCCAAGTCCAGAGAGCATCAATAGTGCTTACTGGAGGACCATGACAAACTTGTTGCCAATCAGTCATATCTCAGACATGTTTGATGGGCAGTCAGTCAGATGACCTTGCATGCCAAACTTTAAAAAAGAACTGTATATTACTTACGAAACATGACCAGCCATTGTCCAATTGAAATATGACAGACTGAGTTGCCTGAAGCACAACCTATACTTCACTCTGTAAGGCTTCCCACATATAGTAGTTGCTGTTCAGAGTGCTGTCAGTAGTAGGATTCAATATCCCATGTATTTAGTGCCATCACAAACCACTGAATTTTATGTTTATCAACAATGTTGCTCAACAGTATCTCTCAACAAGTAGAGAAGTTCCTTCTGCATAAAATTCTACAGCCAGTTTGTGGAAGCGTCAAAGTGTTGGGAACAAAGCCACCTCTTTATGTGTCTGAAGAGATGTAAATCACTTTGAAACAAGTCTGGGCTGTAGGGTGGATGTTAGAAGATATCCCACTTGAATTGACACAAGAACTGTAGTGTTTATGAGGCAGAGTTTGGCTGAGTATTTTCATCAAGATACACTACACCAGTAGCTTGTCTTGTTGTCTTGAATGGCTATTCTCAGTTTTATTAATGTTTCACAATGTTGTTGTTGTTGTTGTGGTCTTCAGTCCTGAGACTGGTTTGATGCAGCTCTCCATGCTACTCCATCCTGTGCAAGCTTCTTCATCTCCCAGTATCTACTGCAACCTACATCCTTCTGAATCTGCTTAGTGTATTCATCTCTTGGTCTCCCTCTACGATTTTTACCCTCCACACTGCCCTCCAATGCTAAATTTGTGATCCCTTGATGCCTCAAAACATGTCCTACCAACCGATCCCTTCTTCTAGTCAAGTTGTGCCACAAACTTCTCTTCTCCCCAATCCTATTCAATACCTCCTCATTAGTTACGTGATCTACCCACCTTATCTTCAGCATTCTTCTGTAGCACCACATTTTGAAAGCTTCTATTCTCTTCTTGTCCAAACTAGTTATCGTCCATGTTTCACTTCCATACATGGCTACACTCCATACAAATACTTTCAGAAATGACTTCCTGACACTTAAATCTATACTCGATGTTAACAAATTCCTCTTCTTGAGAAACGCTTTCCTTGCCATTGCCAGTCTACATTTTATATCCTCTCTACTTCGACCATCATCGGTTATTTTACTCCCTAAATAGCAAAACTCCTTTACTACTTTAAGTGTCTCATTTCCTAATCTAATTCCCTCAGCATCACCCGACTTAATTTGACTACATTCCATTATCCTCGTTTTGCTTTTGTTGATGTTCATCTTATATCCTCCTTTCAAGACACTGTCCATTCCGTTCAACTGCTCTTCCAAGTCCTTTGCTGTCTCTGACAGAATTACAATGTCATCGGCGAACCTCAAAGTTTTTACTTCTTCTCCATGAACTTTAATACCTACTCCGAATTTTTCTTTTGTTTCCTTTACTGCTTGCTCAATATACAGATTGAATAACATCGGGGAGAGGCTACAACCCTGTCTTACTCCTTTCCCAACCACTGCTTCCCTTTCATGCCCCTCGACTCTTATAACTGCCATCTGGTTTCTGTACAAACTGTAAATAGCCTTTCGCTCCCTGTATTTTACCCCTGCCACCTTCAGAATTTGAAAGAGAGTATTCCAGTTAACATTGTCAAAAGCTTTCTCTAAGTCTACAAATGCTAGAAATGTAGGTTTGCCTTTTCTTAATCTTTCTTCTAAGATAAGTCGTAAGGTCAGTATTGCCTCACGTGTTCCAACATTTCTACGGAATCCAAACTGATCTTCCCCAAGGTCGGCTTCTACCAGTTTTTCCATTCGTCTGTAAAGAATTCGCGTTAGTATTTTGCAGCTGTGACTTATTAAACTGATAGTTCGGTAATTTTCACATCTGTCAACACCTGCTTTCTTTGGGATTGGAATTATTATATTCTTCTTGAAGTCTGAGGGTATTTCGCCTGTCTCATACATCGTGCTCACCAGATGGTAGAGTTTTTTCATGACTGGCTCTCCCGAGGCCATCAGTAGTTCAAATGGAATGTTGTCTACTCCCGGGGCCTTGTTTCGACTCAGGTCTTTCAGTGCTCTGTAAAACTCTTCACGCAGTATCTTATCTCCCATTTCGTCTTCATCTACATCCTCTTCCATTTCCATAATATTGTCCTCAAGTACATCGCCCTTGTATAAACCCTCTATATACTCCTTCCACCTTTCTGCCTTCCCTTCTTTGCTTAGAACTGGGTTGCCATCTGAGCTCTTGATATTCATACAAGTGGTTCTCTTCTCTCCAAAGGTCTCTTTAATTTTCCTGTAGGCAGTATCTATCTTACCTCTAGTGAGACAAGCCTCTACATCCTTACATTTGTCCTCTAGCCATCCCTGCTTAGCCATTTTGCACTTCCTGTCGATATCATTTTTGAGACGTTTGTATTCCTTTTTGCCTGCTTCATTTACTGCATTTTTATATTTTCTCCTTTCATCAATTAAATTCAATATTTCTTCTGTTACCCAAGGATTTCTATTAGCCCTCGTCTTTTTACCTACTTGATCCTCTGCTGCCTTCACTACTTCATCCCTCAGAGCTACCCATTCTTCTTCTACTGTATTTCTTTCCCCCATTCCTGTCAATTGTTCCCTTATGCTCTCCCTGAAACTCTCTACAACCTCTGGTTCTTTCAGTTTATCCAGGTCCCATCTCCTTAAATTCCCACCTTTTTGCAGTTTCTTCAGTTTCAATCTGCAGTTCATAACCAATAGATTGTGGTCAGAATCCACATCTGCCCCAGGAAATGTCTTACAGTTTAAAACCTGGTTCCTAAATCTCTGTCTTACCATTATATAATCTATCTGATACCTTTTAGTATCTCCAGGATTCTTCCAGGTATACAACCTTCTTTTATGATTCTTGAACCAAGTATTAGCTATGATTAAGTTATGCTCTGTGCAAAATTCTACAAGGCAGCTTCCTCTTTCATTCCTTCCCCCCAATCCATATTCACCTACTATGTTTCCTTCTCTCCCTTTTCCTACTGACGAATTCCAGTCACCCATGACTATTAAATTTTCGTCTCCCTTCACTACCTGAATAATTTCTTTTATCTTGTCATACATTTCATCTATTTCTTCATCATCTGCAGAGGTAGTTGGCATATAAACTTGTACTACTGTAGTAGGCATGGGCTTTGTGTCTATCTTGGCCACAATAATGCGTTCACTATGCTGTTTGTAGTAGCTAACCCGCACTCCTATTTTTTTATTCATTATTAAACCTACTCCTGCATTACCCCTATTTGATTTTGTATTTATAACCCTGTAATCACCTGACCAAAAGTCTTGTTCCTCCTGCCACCGAACTTCACTAATTCCCACTATATCTAACTTTAACCTATCCATTTCCCTTTTTAAATTTTCTAACCTACCTGCCCGATTAAGGGATCTGACATTCCACGCTCCGATCCGTAGAACGCCAGTTTTCTTTCTCCTGATAACGACATCCTCCTGAGTAGTCCCCGCCCGGAGATCCGAATGGGGGACTATTTTACCTCCGGAATATTTTACCCAAGAGGACGCCATCATCATTTAATCATACAGTAGAGCTGCATGTCCTCGGGAATATCAATATTGATTGTCCTCTCATGTTCCATATAATTTACAAGTAAGATTCCTGTAGTGTCCAAAACTGGATAAACTTTCAGGCTAGTGGAGTTTGGATTACCTTTTTTGGTTTGTTGGATGAGATGGTATGGCGCTATGCCCTTAACTGTGGATTTCTCTCCTCATTAGCATATCTCCTCAAAGGTCAGAACTATAAAAGTTCCTCCTAGTTTGAAACTGTTTGCTGGACTAGGATTCAAACCAGAACCTTGCCTGTCACAGGCAAATGCTCTATTAACTTAGCTATCCATGCACACTCTGCTGCAGAATGAAAATTCATTCTGGTGACAATTGTGTTTAATAGGCTTTATCCATCTGTATTGTAATGAAGGGGAAAAATCCACAGAAGCAGTCATGCTTTGAAGTTTGTAGTTCTCAGAATGGAATTTGAAGCATTTCTCTCAGCATTTCTCGTCAGGAAAGAGGGAAGGAGAAGGAAAGACAAAAGGATATGGGTTTTAAGGGAGAGGGTAAGGAGTCATTCCAATCCCGGGAGCGGAAAGACTTACCTTAGGGGGAAAAAAGGACAGGTATACACTTGCACACACGCACATATCCATCCACACATACACAGACACAAGCAGACATTATATATATATATATATATATATATATATACAAGCAGACATTATGTTTCCCTCTATTATATATATATATATAATAGAGGGAAACGTTCCACGTGGGAAAAATATATTTAAAAAGAAAGATGATGAGACTTACCAAACAAAAGCGCTGGCAGGTCGATAGACACACAAACAAACACAAACATACACACAAAATCTAGCTTTCACAACCAATGGTTGCCTCGTCAGGAAAGAGGGAAGGAGAGGGAAAGACAAAAGACAAAAGGATTTGGGTTTTTTAATGATCCAACTCCCCAAGACACTATCCAAATTGAACCATGCCTGGAACAGTTCCGTCCTCCGTCACAGCGGGACCCACCTCCTCTTCCTCAAAATCACCCTCTCCTAACCTTCCAGGAATTTCTGACTTCCAGCCTTGCCTCTCAATCCTTCTTAAAAAACCTTAATCCTACTCCCAACATCACCACTGCTGAAGCCCAGGCTATCCGTGATCTGAAGGCTGACCGATCCATCATCATTCTTCCGGCTGACAAGGGTTCCACAACTGTGGTACTTGATCGTCGGGAGTATGTGACTGAGGGACTGCGTCAGCTTTCAGACAACACTACTTACAAAGTTTGCCAAGGCAATCCCATTCCTGATGTCCAGGCGGAGCTTCAAGGAATCCTCAGAACCTTAGGCCCCCTACAAAACCTTTCACCCGACTCCATCAACCTCCTGACCCCACCAACACCCCGCACCCCTACCTTCTACCTTCTTCCCAAAATTCACAAACCCAATCATCCCGGCCGTCCCATTGTAGCTGGTTACCAAGCCCCCACCGAACGCATCTCTGCCTACGTAGATCAACACCTTCAACTCATTACATGCAGTCTCCCATCCTTCATCAAAGACACCAACCACTTTCTTGAACGCCTGGAATCCCTACCCAGTCTGTTACCCCCGGAAACCATCCTTGTAACCATTGATGCCACTTCCTTATACACAAATATTCCGCATGTCCAGGGCCTCGCTGCGATGGAGCACTTCCTTTCACGCCGATCACCTGCCGCCCTACCTAAAACCTCTTTCCTCATTACCTTAGCCAGCTTCATCCTGACCTACAACTTCTTCACTTTTGAAGGCCAGACATACCAACAATTAAAGGGAACAGCCATGGGTACCAGGATGGCCCCCTCGTATGCCAACCTATTCATGGGTCGCTTAGAGGAAGCCTTCTTGGTTACCCAGGCCTGCCAACCCGAAGTTTGGTACAGATTTATTGATGACATTTTCATGATCTGGACTCACAGTGAAGAAGATCTCCAGAATTTCCTCTCCAACCTCAACTCCTTTGGTTCCATCAGATTCACCTGGTCCTACTCCAAATCCCATGCCACTTTCCTTGACGTTGACCTCCACCTGTCCAATGGCCAGCTTCACACGTCCGTCCACATCAAACCCACCAACAAGCAACAGTACCTCCATTATGACAGCTGCCACCCATTCCACATCAAACGGTCCCTTCCCTACAGCCTAGGTCTTCGTGGCAAACGAATCTGCTCCAGTCCGGAATCCTTGAACCATTACACCAACAACCTGAAAACAGCTTTTGCATCCCGTAACTACCCTCCCGACCTGGTACAGAAGCAAATAACCAGAGCCACTTCCTCATCTCCTCAAACCCGGAACCTTCCACAGAAGAACCCCAAAAGTGCCCCACTTGTGACAGGATACTTTCCGGGACTGGATCAGATTCTGAATGTGGCTCTCCAGCAGGGATACGACTTCCTCAAATCCTGCCCTGAAATGAGATCCATCCTTCATGAAATCCTCCCCACTCCACCAAGAGTGTCTTTCCGCCGTCCACCTAACCTTCGCAACCTCTTAGTTCATCCCTATGAAATCCCCAGACCACCTTCCCTACCCTCTGGCTCCTACCCCTGTAACCGCCCCCGGTGTAAAACCTGTCCCATGCACCCTCCCACCACCACCTATTCCAGTCCTGTAACCCGGAAGGTGTACACGATCAAAGGCAGAGCCACGTGTGAAAGCACCCACGTGATTTACCAACTGACCTGCCTACACTGTGAAGCGTTCTATGTGGGAATGACCAGCAACAAACTGTCCATTCGCATGAATGGACACAGGCAGACAGTGTTTGTTGGTAATGAGGATCACCCTGTGGCTAAACATGCCTTGGTGCACGGCCAGCACATCTTGGCACAGTGTTACACCGTCCGGGTTATCTGGATACTTCCCACTAACACCAACCTGTCAGAACTCCGGAGATGGGAACTTGCCCTTCAGCATATCCTCTCTTCTCGCTATCCGCCAGGCCTCAATCTCCGCTAATTTCTAATCTCAATTTGCCGCCGCTCGTACCTCACCTGTCTTTTAACATCATCTTTGCCTTTGTACATCCGCCCCGACTGACATCTCTGCCCAAACTCTTTGCCTTTACAAATGTCTGCTTGTGTCTGTGTATATGAGGATGGATATGTGTGTGTGTGCGAGTGTATACCTGTCCTTTTTTCCCCCTAAGGTAAGTCTTTCCGCTCCCGGGACTGGAATGACTCCAAAACCCAAATCCTTTTGTCTTTCCCTCTCCTTCCCTCTTTCCTGACGAGGCAACCATTGGTTGCGAAAGCTAGATTTTGTGTGTATGTTTGTGTTTGTTTGTGTGTCTATCGACCTGCCAGCGCTTTTGTTTGGTAAGTCTCATCATCTTTCTTTTTAAATATATATATATATATATATAAACAAAGATGGTTTGACTTACCAAACGAAAGCGCTGGCACGTCGATACACACACAAACAAACACAAACATACACACAAAATTTTAGCTTTCGCAACCAACGGTTGCCTCGTCAGGAAAGAGGGAAGGAGAGGGAAAGACGAAAGGATTTGGGTTTTAAGGGAGAGGGTAAGGAGTCATTCCAATCCTGGGAGCGGAAAGACTTACCTTAGGGGGAAAAAAGGACAGGTATACACTCGCACACACACACATATCCATCCACACATATACAGGCACAAGCAGACATATACAGAGGCAAAGAGTTTGGGCAGATATATATATATATATATATATATATATATATATATATATATATATATATATATATATATAGAAGGAAACATTCCACGAAGGAAAAATATACTTAAAAACAAAGATGTGTGACTTACCAAATGAAAGTGCTGGCAGGTCGACAGACACACAAACGAACACAAACATACACACAAAATTCAGGTATGTATACCCGTCCTTTTTTCCCCCTAAGGTAAGTCTTTCCGCTCCCGGGACTGGAATGACTCCTTACCCTCTCCCTTAAAACCCACATCCTTTCGTCTTTCCCTCTCCTTCCCTCTTTCCTGATGAGGCAACAGTTTGTTGCGAAAGCTTGAATTTTGTGTGTATGTTTGTGTTCGTTTGTGTGTCTATCGACTTGCCAGCACTATATATATATATATATTTACAAATGTCTGCTTGTGTCTGTGTATGTGTGGATGGATATGTGTGTGTGTGCGAGTGTATACCTGTCCTTTTTTCCCCCTAAGGTAAGTCTTTCCGCTCCCGGGATTGGAATGACTCCTTACCCTCTCCCTTAAAACCCATATCCTTTTGTCTTTCCTTCTCCTTCCCTCTTTCCTGACGAGGCAACCGTTGGTTGCGAAAGCTTGGATTTTGTGTGTATGTTTGTGTTTGTTTGTGTGTCTGTCGACCTGCCAGCACTTTCATTTGGTAAGTCACATCATCTTTGTTTTTAAATATATTTTTCCTTCGTGGAATGTTTCCTTCTATTATAACCGTATATATATATATATATATATATATATATATATATATATATATATATATATATATATATATATTCATCAAAATGCAGTGTCAGTGATAATTTCTACAAAAAGGTGGCTAACTGTGAAAAATTAAAATTTTGACTGTTCTATATCACTGTTACATAAAACACAGTTCACAAAGGATGCCACTTCGGTGAATTCCAAGTCGCTAAACCACCCCACTTATCCAACCGGGCAAGGGGGACCTACAGTTTACTGTGGAATCTGAAATGTGTTGTTTCTGGTGACTCCACCCATAGTTGAGAGATGAAGGGTAGGTTAAAATGAAGACCGAAAAATCCATGGTACAACCAAGATTTGATCCTGTGAACTTGTGGCTTCCTTTCATTCACTTTACTGCTACACTACCAGGTCCAAAATGTAAGTAGATAATACATGTATAGGTTTCAAAGAGTGAGTTTATGAGTCTCAAAATATGCGACATGTATGGCATTAACTTTTGATTGCATTGAGTTAGAAGCTAAATTATTTACAGCACCAAGGGACTACTGACTTAGTGCGTGACATAAATTTCAACTTGATACCTATACCCGTTTCTGAGAAACTGAATTACAAATGATAACTAAGTTTGACATTAGCTGTAATTGCATAAACATTAGAAATATGAGTTTCATTGTCAATAATTTTGTGACACTACAAGTTTAGAACCCTGTGATCAAAGAACTTGTGGTACCCTAAGTAATGGCCTCTGTGTCATGTGAAACACTCTAAGAAATACATGTGAAGTTGTCTTACAGTTGTGATCTCACGAAGTGCAAACTTTCATAGCTTTTTTTCCAATTTACATTCCATTGCTGACTACAGATAAATGGCCATTTCTGTCATTATCAGGAACGTGCATCCTGCTACTTATAAACAGATGACATTATTGACACACAACACTTTCACTCATCACATTCAGACCTACAACACAGATTTCACAATTAATGTCACCAGCTTTGAGATTTTGTTGCTGATAAAACCTGTATTATGGTATAGATGCCACATTTGGCAGCAGTTTTAGTTTATTGCTCATTTTGAACAGCTACTGTAGGCAAATGAGAAGTAATGTAGCTTTCTTGTTATCATGGCACTAAGCACCCTGACCAGTGAGTCAGTGTAGTGACTGTTCTGTTCTCCCCACTACTTCCCATGCTACATGAAACCGGAAGCTATTTTCTGGCGTGCTCTAAACTTTATAGGACTTGGTTGCAATTGTTACACAGGAAAGTGATTGTGGATTGGGAAATAGAATTAAGGGTTAATTTACAATCAGGACAAGTGGAGGGATTTTAACAGTCTTGGGATATATGTTCATTGCATGTCCTGGCTATTGTATTTATGTGACTGGGTAAAAGATTGTTCTCTTCAATGTTGTTAATGGTAAATGAGGTGCCTTGGGTAACCATATGTTAAAAATCACATTTTCGTTTCATTACATATGCTGATACCACTTGAAACAAGGACCTAGTTTCACAAAAACTAGAAATCAGTAGCTTTAAAATATATTTTTCTGTGCACTTTTAAGGCTGTTGTGGGAAACAAATACCTGCAATTGCTTGTATCAGTCTTCTGACTTATAGGAAAATAAATTAAGGAGTTGTTTGTATGCATAATCTTTAGCAAGGCTGTTGTGGGCAACAAATACCTGCAATTGCTTGTATCAGTTATTTCAAAGTTCCATTTTATAGATGTAACTGAAATCTAAAAATATGATATTATTAACAATGGTGCATATTTTCCTAGTGCTGTAAAAATTTTTCTCTGCAACCAACAGTATCGTTTCTTGGGGATGATCAGCTTTTCAGACCGAAATTTTTATCTACAAATTCCATAGATCCTGTTATGCGTATGACGCTACGATGTAGAACAACTTGAGTAATATATGTTCACAGACTATGGTATCAATTAGTTTACAAGAGCAGAACTAGACATAAATTACATAAGACTTGCAAAAATAATAATGAACTAAAATAAAGTTGTAGGAATAATACATTATGCAAAGTTTATGACATTGCAAAAGCCTATTTGTCACAGTAAGTATATGGTTACAAATAGGAACAAAAAGAACATATAACAAACAACAGTAAATATAAATACATACAAAGACTACTTTTCTCTGTTGAAGTATTCATCAAGTGAGTAAAACATTTTCCTCGATTAAATATGTCTTTAGATTGTTTTTGAATGATGCACTGTTACTACGTAGACTTTTTATATAGCTCGGTAATAAGTTAAATATTTTGACACTGGAGTAATGCACTCCTTTCTGTACCCGAGTACTTTTTAGTTCAAAGTGGAGGTCAGCCGTCTTTCTTGTATTGTGATAATGGAAGCTTTCATTGGTTTCATAGTGGGCAGGATTGTCAGCCAAGAAACTCATTAGGGAGAAAATATACTGGCATGTTGTGGAAAGTATTCCAAGTTTTTTAAAGAGCGTATGGCGGGAGGTTCTCGGGGGTACTCTGCACATTATACGGACTACTGCGTTTGAACTACACTGAAATGAGGCAGTGAAGATTTCTATGAATGAGGCTATTGTTTTAGAATCATTATTTGAGACATTAAACTCCTTTCTGCTACTGGCTGGCTTTCAGGAGATGGCTGAAGAAAACAGAAAACACTTAGTCTGCTGAAAAATCTATTATACTAGCAACCCACCTTTGCTTCATACAGCTAGCACAAAATGTCTACCACCAGACAACCTGTGTGACATAGTGATAAGAAATTATACACACATACCTTCCTTGTGAAGATGTCTAAGTATTAGTGAAAATTGTGTCAAAATACTTAACAGTATTTCCTGAAATTAGCCTTCATGTACAGAGAAAAAAATGTGGTGGGATGACTTCAGTTTATAATACGTTTAGAAGAAGAAGATAGTATAGATTCTGGCAGTAATAATTTTGAGTGGCTCAATGACCTGGTACAAGTCTTTTAATGGGATGCCCTTCCTTGACTTTCATGCCTCTAACCTACACCAGTTAACCAACTGAGGAAACAAAGCCTACACTTGTACATGTAATCTGAACGACATGTTGTTTCTGGTGAATCTTGAAGCCATTGAGAGATGAATGCTGCGTTAAAACGCAGACTGAAAAATCCATGCTCCATCTGGGATTCGTATTGTGGCCTTTCGGTTTACAGGCATGCGCCTTAATGCTAGACCATCAGGATTGACATAGATTCTGATCAAGGTTTGTTGCTCTTTGGAGTTACAGCAGCCATTTACTTTTCTACTTTTCCTGGCAGATACCATTTCCAGTGTAGCTGACCTTTTTGTCATCCCATCATTTCCATGAGATGTCACTCCAGATGCCAATGAAATACAGAATAGATAGCAATATATATATTACACACACATCACTACTTAATGGTAATAAATTATATACACAAACTTTCCTGATGAATCATTCTATTAGTGTAAACTGTATTGAAATCCCTGTTGTAATTCCTGAGATTAGCCTGAACATACAGACAGAAACTGCAGCAGGAGACTTTAATTTATAATATAGGTAGTCAGATATAGATGCTAATTCAATTTTATTGTAAAATGTTATAGTGGAAACCAAGTCTATTGTTTTTGCTTGTTGTCCTTAATCCAGTAACATTTTTTTAACTCTGTCCTTTCAGACACATCTTTTCATTATTTTTCACTGATTCAAAAATGTGTCTGTTTCTTGCATTGAAGAAAATAATTTCTTATATATAATTTTTTGGGGAATACAATTCATGAAATGTGTTTAATATTTGATGAGTCGTGCCAGATATGTCTCAAACATTTATAAGCATTTAACTTTGTGACATTAATTGTAAACATGTATTAAAACCATTATTTTTTAGTAGAATTATAGAAAGGACAATGTACAAGTATGTGTGGCTTGTGGCCATTGTTTAACTTAAAAAAGGTGTTTATTACATTGTACAGGAGTTCAAATGCATAGGAATGTTGCTGGAAAGGTGATAACATAGGACTGATTTTCCCCTACTGTGTAAAAGTTTGTGTTACTGTTGACCTCAAAGTAACAGGGAGAAACATTAAATTGAAATTGTGCATCCAATATTAGTGACATCAATTAAGAAAGAAAATTTCTAAACATGTAGTTGTAATCCAATGTTTTGTTTGAAATTCTTTTATGCAACTGATAATGTGATGTTTTATATAAGTGTTGATGATTTTTTCTTACTACATAAATCTGATGTATAATATAATTTGCAGTGTCAAGACTCCAACGACACTACATTAAGTCATGAAATTATCCCAGACAAGAACTCTTGTTTGGCAGAAAATTACACTTGGGTGAATTCACCGATGAATTTTGATCATGTTGGAAAAGCCTACTTATGCCTCTTTCAAGTTGCAACATTCAAAGGATGGATACAGATCATGAATGATGCTATAGATTCAAGAGAGGTAATCATTTTACAAGCATATAAAATAAATTTGCATGTCAATAAAGGTTCTGTCGTTATGTTTGTATTAAAGTGATATGCAATGAACATCTCTCCCAGTCAGCATTTCCAGTTGTTTCTAGCTTAGCTGTCAACAGATTCTCATCTTTAGTACCTTCAAATGAATAATGTTTACTGCTTTTTTGAGTAGTTGAAGTGCTGAGTCATTAATAGGCACATAAACAAGACTGAACAGTGTTTGCTTTCTTTGGAGTTATTAAGTACACATACATGGACAAGCACCCGAATGGCTACATTGTCTCAGACAATGGGGTAATTCTTCTGGTGAATAAATAATGTTTATATGGTGGGGGGAGGGTGGGGATGTCAGTGAGAACAATTACAGGCATCTCTAAACAGTCATGCTGGCAGCATTTCTAAGAGCTAAAGATATGAAGTGTTCTTTCCCTCTATAGTAAAGCCTGTCTCCTCTCAATAAAAAAGAAAACAGCCAGAGAATTTAAGTTCTCCACCATGTTATGTAACAAGCAACAGAAATGACATTGACTTAGAATATACTAGATTAAGTAAGTCACAAAATAGTCTCAAATATACTGGCTGAAAGCTATGTAATAAACTTCTCCTGGCAATGAGAGATGTACCTTACAACTCCTTTAAGAGGTATTTACAGAATCTAGTAATCAACAGCTGTGTTTATGATGTTCTGTAATAGTGTTGTGTCCAAAACCAAACATTTAATTTTTAATTTAATATATAAATGTAATTTATAAATTTTAATGTAAAATTTCATTATTGTATACATGTCAATACCCGTATCATGTACATTATTAGTGGTTGGTGAATAAATGAAAAGAATGAAGGCAGAGATTCGAAGGGAAGTTTGGTAAAAAGTGGCTGACAGCTGGAGGGGATGACTTCAGGCACAGGTGAGCTTATTTTAGCCACAGACTGGAGAGGGGGGGGGGGGGGGGCTGTACATAATGCACAGTGACGTGGGGGAATGAGTTGAGATGGGGGAGATAGAAGAGAGGAAGAGGAAGGCTGCAGAGAAGAACTTCTCAGAGCAGGATTGGTGAAGTAAGGGTCAGGGCAGGGATGGAACTTCTCTAAATTATGTAGATGGGGATTGTCCTTGCAACACATTCTTTGATCCCATAATCTGGCCCAAATCTGTGCTAGCTCTTGCCCCACATCCACAAATGTCCCTTCCTAATTACTCTAAATACACTCACCCCGCATTCATACACTCCTCTCTGATAACCTATAATGATAGTGAGCCACTGGTATTTGTTGCGGGAACTCTGAACAATGCTGGATACTTTCAGAGCATCATCAAGCCTATTATATTGCCCTATGTGGAGCATGAATAAGATTCACTTTTTAAGCAGAGTAATTCCCATGCACACATTTCACACAATATCCATTGCATTCCACAGGATGTTCATCAATTACTCTGGTCAGTGGGACTGTCAGAGCTGTCCTCCAACGGTCACTCGGTCCAGTCTATGATACCAGATACATTTCTTTACCAGCTGCATCAGAACTTTGAGACCTAGTCACATACAAGCAATGTGAGCCTAGGAAACTGGCCATTTATGACATTATTTGTGTTTAACACATCTTAAAGCATAATAAAAAGCAAAGTTAAGGCACAATACCGTTTATAAAAGAACAAGCTTCGAGCATTACATCTTTATACCACTCTGATTGATAATAGATTTCCTATACATATAGTAAGTGTGAAGCAGCTGGAATCTTACTGTTAAAGGACAGTTCATTTGTAATGGATAGCTTTAATAACTACTTTTTAAAAATATGTGAGAAAATTGGTGCAAATAGTTCAGAAGAGAAAGCAGAACAGTAGACCAAAGAAGTTATACAGAGAACATTTAGTGAAATTAAAATTTAGTCCCACGTCTCCACCTGAAATACAAATGATCATGAAGACTCTAAAAAATAAATGATGATACGGGGTCGATATCATCTCCAGTAAGACACAGATAAACTTTGGCCGTATAACACATGACATTCGTAGTACCTTATGAAGTGCATAGTTAATTCAGAGCATTTTACCAGCCGGATCAAGATATGTCATTGTGAGGCCTCACCATAAGAATGGTGATTCCATAGATGACAATAACTAACACCCAGTGTCACTTCTTACACCATATTCTAAAATATTTGAGAAGGTAATATTCTCCAGGTTGTCACCCACTTGTGTAGTAATACAATATTTGACAAATGGCAGATTGGATTTCAAAAATACCACTGTACCAAATCAGATACTTGTACGTTTACTGTGCACATTGCAGAATATCACCAATTGGGATCTTCTGTGATTTATCAAAGGAATCTGATTATCTCAATCATAATGTTCTATTGGGGAAGTGAAATTTATTTGGAATACATAGTTCTGCACATACCCCATTCAGTCCTTAGTTAATAATCACAATGCAGAAAATTATGCTAATCTGTTTGCATAACACAGTGAGGGATACTGCACCATCTGCATGGGGAAAAATTACAGTGGAAGTCCCTCAGGGTCTGACCATTTTCCAACCACTGTTCTTGTTTTATGATAACGATCTACCACTTTATTTGAATCAATTAGCAGATTTAGTCCTGTTTGCAAATGATAGCAGGGTTATGACAGGTTCTGGAAATTGGGGATTATCAGAGAATTTCAAACACATCAGCGAAATATCTGGGAAATTTGAAGAAAAAACACTGGAAAAAATCTCTTCTTCGTCTCAGTGGATGAAATGGTTTGTTTACTGAAGTGTCATGCATCGTCGCTGGCTGGGTGCAGCTGAGTACGTTCCCCGCTTCCCTACTATCTTATTGCTACTTATTGCTTCTGCCCTTCCTACCATTTCCCTCAGCTTACAGTCAGTGCTGCCACCACTTCTTGCCACTGGCCTCAACAAGAGGCAGGGAGGCGTGAGGAGTGGTTTGTTTGGATCTGATTCTCAGAGACTGTAGAAGCTGGAGACGACAGTCAAGTGTGTGTAAGTTGTGCCTGAGTGATTGTGTGAATGTGTGTATGCTCTTGTTTTCTGACAAAAGATATGGCTGAAAATTTAGTTGTGAGAGTGTGAATGTCTTTTCTATGTGCCTGTCTGCAGCTCAGCAACCATCTCCACTGTAAGTTGCTGCCATCCTCATTATTATTAATTCTCAGAGTATTTGAACAAGTTATCTGGTGCATGTATTGACCACTGTGGTCTCATTTCATCAACATGCTGTCAGTGGCTCATGAGTGTTTGGCCACTGGAGTGGATTTCCGCAACAGACCCAAATCACAGGCCGTTTCTGAGGTCAAGCTTCTACATGCATCTGTAACTCCTTTTCTTTTAATAAGTTAGACAAATTTTGGATTGGCCCCGCCGATCTGAAGTCATTCGGTTTGCACTAATGTGCAGGCCCTGCCCATCGGATCTAGTCTCACCAATCTGCCAGCAGGCCGGTCTGTTCATGTGTGGTATAATGCAGCAGATTTTCATGGTTTATCCATGGTCCCAGGACTGCGGTGTTCCTCAGCTGGCCAGAGGCCATGAGCAATTGATTTCAGGAACTGCGATTGTCTCACCTCAAGTATGTTGTACAGTGTGGCATTTTATAGACATTTTATTTGTTCTAGTACATTTTGACACTTCAAAAGTATCTTAGAAAGTATGGACATTAAGAACAAGAAAATTGTGTCAGTTGCCGGCAGTTTGTACGCTATGTACTCATATGTTTCTTGAAAGAAAAATCACAAAATACCTTTAAAAAATAGATATAACACAGTGGGTAATAACCAGTGATAATGAACATAGTAGTAGTGGTCACCTACAGTTTTGGTTTACACAATTCTTTCCCTCCATTTCAAGAGGTCTACTTTTTTCTGAGGTTAATCAGTAAAGGTATTTTAAATGTCTTGCAACTCCGAGAAAATGTGTATTTTTGTCATCAAATGTGTTTCATTTTATTGAAATGAAAAAACATCAGTTGTCTTAATGAAGCACATATACCGTTTGGCTTGCTTTCTCCATCTAAAAACAGTTCATTATGAAAGATATTGATATTAGTACTTAAAAATTTTTTCTCACATCAGAAAATGCCATCTGCTTGAAAGTTTTTTTTAGATATTTCCTCATTTGCACTATTGTTTCTTGTGCTGTGGCGGCAAATACCTCTTAACTTACCCTTGAGATCTCAAAATTTGTCAGGGGAAAATGATAAAACTTGCCTGGAAATCAGGGAATTTCACTTGGGAAACTTGTGGCAACCCTGGATATAAGCATTTAGGCGTGCAGGTTGATGAAACTAAGTTGTTGTTGTTGTGGTCTTCAGTCCTGGGACTGGTTTGGTGCAGCTTTCCACGCTACTCTATCCTGTGCAAGCTTCATCTCACAGTACCTACCACAACCTACATCCTTCTGAATCTGCTTAGTGTATTCATCTCTTGGTCTCCCTCTACGATTTTTACCCTCCATGCTGCCCTCCAGTACTAAATTGATGATCCCTTGATGCCTCAGAGCATGTTCTACCAACCGATCCCTTCTTATAGTCAAGTTGTGCCACAAACTCCTCTACTCCCCAGTTCTATGCAATACTTCCTCATCAGTGATGTGATCTACACATCTAATCTTCAGCATTCTTCTGTAGCACCACATTTCAAACGCTTCTATTTTCTTTTTGTCCAAACTATTTATCGTCCATGTTTCACTTCCATGCATGGCTACACTCCATACAAATACTTTCAGAAATGACTTCCTGACACTTAAATCTATACTCGATGTTAACAAATTTCTCTTCTTCAGAAACGCTTTCCTTGCCATTGCCAGTCTACATTTTATATCCTCTCTACTTCGACCATCATCAGTTATTTTGTTCCCCAAATAACAAAACTCCTTTACTACTTTAAGTATCTCATTTCCTAATCAAATTCCTCAGCATCACCCGACTTAATTCGACTACATTTCATTATCCTCATTTTGCTTTTGTTGATGTTTATCTTAAATCCTCTTTTCAATGCACTGTCCATTCCATGCAATTGATCTTCCAAGTCCTTTGCTGTCTCTGATAGAATTACAGTGTCATCGGCGAACCTCAAAGTTTTCATTTCTTCTCCATGGATTTTAATACCTACTCTGAATTTTTCTTTTGTTTCCTTTACTGCTTGCTCAATATACAGATTGAATAACATTGGGGAGAGGCTACAACCCTGTCTCACTCCCTTCCCAACCACTGCTTCCCTTTCATGTCCCTCGACTCTTATAACTGCCATCTGGTTTCTGTACAAATTGTAAATAGCGTTTCGCTCCCTGTATTTGACCCCTTCCACTTTCAGAATTTGAAAGAGAGTATTCCAGTCAACACTGTCAAAAGCTTTCTCTAAGTCTACAAATGCTATAAACATTTGCCTTTCTTGAACCTATCTTCTATGAGAAGTCATAGGGTCAATATTGCCTCACGTGTTCCAATATTTCTACGGAATCCAAAGTGGTCTTCCCAGAGGTCGGCTTCTACCAGTTTTTCCATTCGTCTGTAAAGAACTCACGTTAGTATTTTGCAGCTGTGACTTGTTAAACTGATGGTTCGGTAATTTTCACATCTGTCAACACCTGCTTTCTTTGGGATTGGAATTATTATATCCTTCTTGAAGTATGGGGGTATTTCGTCTGTCTCATACATCTTGCTCATGAGATGGTAGAGTTTTGTCAGGACTGGTTCTCCCAAGGCTGTCAGTAATTCCAATGGAATGTTGTCTACTACTGGGGCCTTGCTTCGACTCAGGCGTTTCAGTGCTCTGTCAAACTCTTCGTGCAATATCATATCTCCCATTTCATCTTCATCTACATCCTTTTTCATTTCCATAATATTGTCCTCAAGTACATCGCACTTGTGTAGACCCTCTATATACTCCTTCCACCTTCCTGGTTTCCATTTTTTGCTTAGAACTGGATTTCCATCTGAGCTCTTGATATTCATACAAGTGGTTCTCTTTTCTCCAAAGGTCTCTTTAATTTTCCTGTTGGCAGTATCTATCTTACACCTAGTGAGATTAGCCTCTACATCCTTACATTTGTTCTCCAGCCATCCCTGCTTAGCCATTTTGCACTTCCTGTAGATCTCATTTTTGAGACGTTTCTATTCTTTTTTGCCTGCTTCATTTACTGTTTTTTTATATTTTCTCCTTTCATCAATTAAATTCAATATTTCTTCTGTTACCCAAGGAATTCTACTAGCCCTTGTCTTTTTACCTACTTGATCCTCTGCTGCCTTCTCTACTTCATCCCTCATAGCTACCCATTCTTCTTCTACTGTATTTCTTCCCCCCATTCCTGTCAGTTGTTCCCTTATGCTCTCCCTGAAACTCTGTACAACCTCTGGTTTAGTCAATTTATCCAGGTCCCATCTCCTTAAATTCCTACCTTTTTGCAGTTTCTTCTGTTTTAATCTACAGTTCATAACCAATAGATTGTGGTCAGAGTCCACATCTGCCCCTGGAAATGTCTTACAATTTAAGTATACAACCTTCTTTCATGATTCTTGAACCGAGTGTTAGCTATGATTAAGTTATGCTTTGTGTAAAATTCTACCAGGTGGCTTCCTCTTTCATTTCTTACCCCCAATCTATATTCACCTATTACGTTTCCTTCTCTCCGTTTTCCTACTCTCGAATTCCAGTCACCCATGACTATTAAATTTTCATCTCCCTTCACTATCTGAATAATTTCTTTTATCTCATCATACATTCCATCAATTTCTTCATCATCTGCAGAGCTAGTTGGCATATAAACTTGTACTACTGTAGAAGGCGTGGGCTTCGTGTCTATCTCGGCCACAATAATGTGTTCACTATGCTGTTTCTAGTAGCTTACCCATACTCTTATTTTTTTATTCATCATTAAACCTACTCCTGCATTACCCCTATTTGATTTTGTATTTATAACCCTGTATTCACCTGACCAAAAGTCTTGTTCCTCCTGCCACCGAACTTCACTAATTCCCACTATATCTCACTTTAACCTATCCATTTCCCTTTTTAAATTTTCTAACCTACCTGCCCAATTAAGGGATCTGACATTCCATGCTCCGATCCGTAGAACGCCAGTTTTCTTTCTCCTGATGAAACTTAGACTGGAAAAAAAACCATACTAGACCTGCTAAAGTCTTTAGGTTCAGCTGCTTCTACCATGAGAATAATTTCCAACTTTGGGGATACAGAAGTCAGTGCGTTAACATATTTTGTGTATATTCATTCAATGATGTCTTATGGGATAACATTTTGGGGTAACTCCTTTCACAGGCAAAGGATTCATTGTACAAAAAAAAGTAATTAGTATTAGTTATCAGGATCACATACATACATCATGTAGGCATCTCTTTCAGCAGCTGTAAATATTAACCACAGCCTAAATGTATATTTAATCACTTGTGAAGTCTGTTATCTACAGTCTGTTTAAGTTTGAGAGTAACAGAGATATTCACAAGTACAACACAAGAAGGAAAAATGATCTCCATTACCCTGTAATGAATCTAACATTGGCATGGAAAGAGTTAAAATATGTAGCTACAAAACTCTTTGACAGTCTACTCCTTGAATTAAAATATCCAAAAGATAACAGAAGAGTTTTCAGTGTTGATTAAAGATAATTCTTTTTAACAATTCCTTCTGTACAGCAGAGGAGTTCATGAGAGTTCATGAATAGGAATAATTAGTCATTTATACAGAATAAAGACCTGTAAATGAACAGCATGTAGCAAAATAAATATTTTTTCAGTTTCTAAAATATGAGAATTATGCTTATCAAATTCATATATTCATCACATAACTAATGAACATATGATGGCATGGGAAATGGCTCAGACAATAATGCACTGATATGATTCATAAGAACATTTTACTCCATTGCTACAGTCAGAAAAACAAGCAGCTCAGTGCACACCACTGCTGAGGAAGCAACTTCATCATGTGTCCACCAAAACTTATTAGCGTAGCTGAATCCCAGTTTGTATTTACCACTAACAATGTCTTAATAATAATAATAATCTTTATTTGTCCATATTAACTTCACAGTGTTGGGTGTCATCTCCTTTTTTTTGCAATGAAATCATGCCTTACATGTAGTTAAAATATACCTAAGTGGCACCTTATATACTCTTATATAAATATTTACTGTCAGTAATATACTGCAGTATACAAAAGTAGAACTATCTGTATTGCAGCTCAGAGTTCTTTAAGTTAGTATAAATATCTGTCAATTAACAACTGTTTCATTTGTCCTTAGAAATATTGTATTTGAATGCTGTATATTATTTGGAAACTTGTTACAGAATTGTCTCCCAATTTTGAAGGGACTGTGACCTGTAGCTCTTTTATTAGTCAGTATCCTATGATAGTCCCAACTGGTTCATGTATTGTAATTATTTATGTCTCTGTTCATTATACTTATTTCATAATTTTCTTTTACAAACATATGGTGTTAAGGACATACAATGAATACACAGTTAGTAAATTATAATTTAGGAAGTAGTCCCCACAGTACTGGCGTTTGCTTGTATTAGCGATTATCCTAACTGTTCTATTTTGAAACCTGAAAACCCTATCCATGTAGACTATGGGTGCTCCACCCCAAATCTCAGTCATATATTGCAAATGTGAGCGACTTAAACTGTAGTACATGTGTTTAAGGATTGTATGCCTCTGTGTGTGTGGGGGCGGGGGGGTAGTATATATTTGCAAGAAGTTTTAGAAAATAAATATTGTTAGTAACCTTTTTACAGATGTAGCTGATATGCTCTTTCCATTGAGATGTTCGTCAATCAAAATCCCTAAAAATTTATGTTTATCAGATGTTTCATCTGCAGAAAGTAATCCAATATGAATATTATTATAATTCAACAAGAATTTTATTAGTACGGTCTTGCCCTTATTCAGAGTAAGTTTGTTCATTATTAGATATTCTGTTATCATTTCAGAGTTCTCTTTATTGCTTTGGAATGCTAGCTACTCAGTATGGTCCCAGATAATAAATGATATGTCATCAGCATAGTTCACTATTTTGTGTTTTGTGGCTGTGTTATGTGTCATTAATATATGCTAGAAACAAAAATGGTTCAATTGTACTTCCCTGTGGGACTCCATAGTTCAGAGTTCTGTTTGCTGATTTTACTGTTTGGATATTACTTTCTTTGTTATAACTTAGTTTACTGCACTGTTTTCTGTCTTGGAGATAAGAACTTAAGTATTTTAGTGCTACTGCTCATATAACACAAGTTTCTAACTTGGATAATAGTACTGCATGATTCACAGAATCAAATGCTTTAGACAAATCTAGAAAAGTCCCAATGCAGTCTGTTCAACAGTTCATGGAAAAGAGTTGGTACTGCTGTTATTGTGGATCAGCCTTTTCAGAACTCATGCTGTGAGTTGTTTAATAGATTCTAGTTGTTTAATAGATTGTATTTACAGAAGAAGGATACCATTTGGTCTCTCTTTCAAGCAGCTTGCTAAGTGTTGAAGTCAGTGAGATTGGCCTGTAATTATTTATGACAGACTTCAAGAAGAGTATAATAATTATAACCCCAAAGAAAGCTGGTGCTGACAGGTGTGAAAATTACCAAACTATTGGTTTACTAAGTCACGGTTGCAAAATGCTAACATGAGTTCTTTACAGGCGAATGGAAAAACTGGTAGAATGCTGCATCGGGGAAGATCAGTGTGCCTTCCAGAGAAATGTAGGAACACGCAAGGAAATACTGACCCTATGACTTCTCATAGAAGATAGGTTCAAGAAAGGCAAATGTTTATAGCATTTGTAGACTTAGAGAAAGCTTTTGAAAGTGTTGACTGGAATACTCTCTTTCAAATTCTGAAGGTGGTAGGGGTAAAAAACAGGGAGCAAAAGGCTATTTACAATTTGTACAGAAACCAGATGGCAGTTATAAGAGTTGAGGGGGACGAAAGGGAAGCAGCGGTTGAGAAGGGAGTGAGACAGATCTGTAGCCTATGCCCAATATTATTCAATCTGTATATTGAGCAAGCAGTAAAGGAAACAAAAGAAAAATTTGGAGTAGGAATTAAAGCCTGAGGAGAAGAAATGAAAGCTTTGAGGTTTGTGATGACATTGTACTTCTGTCAGAGACAGCAAATGACTTGGAAGAGCAGTTGAATGGAATATACAGTGTCTTGAAAGAAGGATGTAAAATGAACATCAACAAAAACAAAATGAGGATAATGGAATGTAGCCGAATTAAATCAGGTGATACTGAGGGAATTAGATTGGAAAATGAGACACTTGAAGTAGTAGATGAGTTTTGCTATTTGGGAAACAAAATAACTGATGACTGTCGAAGTAGGGAAGAGATAAAATGTAGATTGGCTGTTGCAACGGAAGCATTTGTGAAGAAGAGAAATTTGTTAACATCGAGTATAGATTTAAGTGTCAGGAAGTCATTTCTGAATGCATTTGTATGGAGTGTAGCCATGCATGGAAGTGAAACACTGACATTAACTAGTTTAGACAAGAAGAGAATAGAAGTTTTAGAAATGTGGTGCTACAAAAGAATGCTGAAGATCAGCTGGGTAGATCAGATAACTAATGAGGAAGTAGCAATTGTGACTTGTATCCTTCACTAGTGAGGAAGTACTGAATAGAAACGGGGAGAAGAAGAATTTGTGTCACAATTTGGCTAGAAGGAGGGATCGGTTGGTAGGATACATCTGAAGCATCAAGGGAGAAATTGTAGAGGGAGATGAAGAATACACTAAGCAGATTCAGAAGGATGTAAGTTGCAGTAGTTATTTGGAGGTGAAGAGGTTTGTGCAGGATAGAGTAGCATGGAGAGCTGCGTGGAGGGTAAAAATCACTTCCTTACAAGTCACCCAAATGACCTATTCCAATATGCCGAACAAAGAAGGAAATATAAGACAAAAAGACAAGGGCAGAATATATTGAAGATGATGCCAGGAGGCGCATAACAAGTGCCCGAACTAACCCATTTATAGCGCTCAGGAAATCCAAAGTCCCAGCAGCAAATACTATCTTAGTGGAATCATGGGAGAGCCACTTCAAAAACAACCTCAACCATCAAAGTTGGCCAACAGCTTTTGAACTAACTCCAGTTACAATGACGGCAAATCACACCCCCATAATGAAACAGGAAATACTTGAGACAATAACAATAGCAAAAAAACAGAAAGGCCCAAGGCCCAGACAGCATCTACAAGGGGCATTTGAAAAGTCTGTGCAAAGTCCGAGGGATGGTACCTCCGGCATGTATCAAGGTCATGTTTAGTTAGTAGCATCTTTGGAAAGAACGCACACCAAGTTTCCGCCATATTGGTCTATATGTTTGTGTTTGGCATTCGCGTTAATCAAGGAAGTCGAGTGATTGTCAAAAAATGCGCGAAAAAGAATTTCGTGTGGTGATTAAACATTACTTTATGAAAGGCAAAATACCTCAGGAGATTAAAGAGAAGCTTCATAAACATTACAGTTACTCTGCACCTTCGATTAGAACAATTTGTAAGTGGTTTCAAAATTTTCGTAGTGACCATATGGACACAAATGATGCTGAACGTTCTGGACGCCCTGTGGAGGTTACGACTCCAGAAATCATTGATAAAATCCATGATATGGTGATGGATGGCAGAAGAGTTAAGGTACATGAGATTGCTAGTGCTGTGGGCATATTGAATGATCGAGTACATAATATTTTGCATAAACATTTGGACATGAGAAAGCTATCCGCAAGATGGGTTCTGCGATTGCACATGCTTGACCAAAAACAGAGTCGTATGAAGTGTTGCAAGGATGGTTTGCAGCTGTCCAGGAAGAATCCACAGGACTTTAAGCATCGTTTCATCACTGTGTATGAAACATTGTAAATTACTATATTCCTGAGACCAAACAATAACCTAAACAATGGCTTACCAAGGGAGGATCTGCACCAAAAAAGGCAAAGACCATTCCTTTGGCCGGAAAGGTTATGGTGACTGTCTTTTGGGATTCGAAAGGGATAATCCTCATCAACTATCTGGAAAAGGGTAAAACTATTACAGGTGAATATCATTCATCATTATTGGACCATTTGAAAACCGAGCTGCAAGAAAAACGCCGGCAATTGGACCGGAAATAGGTCCTTTTCCATCATGACAATGCACCAGCACACACCTCAGCAGTTGTGGTTGCAAAATTAATAGAAATAGGATTCCAACTCGTTTCACATTCCCCCTATTCTCCAAATTTGGCTCCCTCGGACTACTATTATTTGTTCCCCAATTTGAAAAAACGGCTGGCGGGACAAAGCTTTTTATTCAAATGAGGAGGTGCTTGCAGCAACTAATAGTACTTTGCAGACTTGGACAATTCCTGTTATTCGGAAGGGATCAACAAGGTAGAAAAATAAAAAAGGTTTCCCGAAAACACGTAAGTACTTCTTATTTTTGCACGGACTTTTCAAACGCTCCTCATATATCAAACACCTAAAGGAATGACTTCATGTCATGCAAGAGTACTGGGTAGAACTATTCAACGAATGCATCCACTCTAGGAAAGTACCAGAGCAATGGAGGTCATCATTAATCAAGGTGATGTTCAAAGGGAAAGGAGACCCCAGTGATCCTGACTCATATTGATGTATAGCACTCGAGTATGCATCCTTCAAGGTATTCATAAAAATCTTAACAAACAGACTCACAAAGAAGACAGACTCACAAATACCAGAGAATCAATTCGGCTTCCAAAAAGGAAGAAGCACGCTACATGTCGTAAGCTACCTAATGGAGCAAGCACAAGATAAACTCAGACATCCAAGAAAGAAATGCTTTGTAGTCTTTGTGGACAACCACAAAGACTTTGACCTCATCGACAGAGCAACACTAGTGCAAAAACTCAATCATCTGAGAGCAACCACACACCCGTTGGCAATCACAATCTCAAATATCCTCAGACACAACAATATCCAAATATCAGACAGCATCGCTATATCTATTAACATAATCCAGACAAACGGACTTCTACAAGGAGATACAGTTAGTCCAACATTATTCAACATCGTGACCACAGACATCACAGACATAATCAGAGACAACTCAGCATCCCTTATTCTCTATGCGGACGACATGGCAATAGGCTCAGAAAATGCAGAAGAGCTCCAAGGTGTTCTCAGCAGGCTCACATTGAAAGAAATGGATTGCAAATAAACCACAGCAAAACCAAACAAATGACTTTTAGGAAAGGAGAGAAACATTCTTCCAGAAATACAATGACTCTGTACAATAAACCTTTAGAGGTAGTGCCAAAATTCAAGTATTTTGGTGTCTCCCTGCAAACTGCATCGTCATCCTTCAGTAACCATGTCAAAGAAAGAGCTGCCGCAGCAATAAAAGCCATCTACCATATCTAACAGCCTCAACAAATATCACTGGATACAGCAATATTACAGTGCAAGACAGCCATTTCCCTAATAGTTGCCTATGGGATCAGTATCATATGGGAAGAACTCATTCTAAGCGGCCTGATAACAATAGTAAAAGTCAAAGCTTGCTACATGAAAAGGATTTCTAGGCATCGGGAAGTCAGCATCCTCAAGGTTAACATATGTATTAACCAAGGAAAACTACTTCTTCGACAACATCAAAATGCAGTATTGGCTGTCAAATACCAAGCCCTAGGAGAGTGCACGTCAAACCCTCACTGAGAAGTGCAGAGCCATCTGGCCCGATTTCTACCCCACAGACGCCATAATGACGAATGAATGGAAACAAACAAACTAAAAGCTATGACATGTAGTAATGTGTTACGCCACTCATGGATTTCACCATAGACTCTGCCAAAACAAGAGATTTCACCAGCCAAATGAAGACTGTGTTTGTGATTTGTGTAAGGAACATTGTGAGAGAGATCATGCTCAAAACTGCAAAACGAGGAAAACCTCGATATAAATACTGGCTCTGGGATAACTTTTCATTTGTAATTTTAATTTGTCTTTGCACATTGCACACTTTTCAATTAGTAAATAAATTCTCCTGACAACACCCCTTCTAAGATCATCTTGTCATTCTTTTATGGGCAACACTATTCATAGTCTAAAAGATCAATTGGTCTCTTGTAGTTGCTTGTTCTCTGTGGATGTCACCTTTCAACCAACCCTACAGGCAAAATCCTAAAGCAGTAAGGTGGTCAAGAAATGTGATGATTTCCACAAATCCATCCATGGGGGAATGTTACATTTAAATGATGTGGCGCCTGCAACTAGAATTTGCAGGAACCCCATCGTGGAGAAGAACATACCCATCTTTGTTCCAAAGCAACCTGTTCCAATAACGCTGTAATCTTGTTTTCGAGGAAGTCTGCATAGTGGAGCACTATAAGATGATATGGTAACACAACAGGCCCAATCAACTGGTTGTTGTAAAATACATATTTGCACAAAGATGTTCTTGAAACTGTCTCTACAGAGGATAGTGGGTTTTTGTTTGACCTTCAGTGTATGTTACGAATGTTGTTAATATTGTCACTACTGAAAGTGGCTTCATCGGTAAGCCATATTAGTGGGACTACTCAGTGATTTTCAATTAACCAATGACAAAATTTGAATTGTCTACCTTCATTTCCTCTCAAATGTGAACTGAGGCCACATCTAAGTAATGCCCACCATATTCTTGTAAGTGGAACATCGATTTGTGCAGAACTTCTGCATGTGATTGTTAAATAACTCCAATCTCCCAGCTGAATAATATCTGCTACTTCATCCTCATTGGGTTCATTTGCATGTTCAGATGAAATATGACTGCTGAGTGTTGCAAAAGTTGGTACAGAGATACCACATAGACATACTCTGTGTTTAACTTTATGTGTGACATGGTTAAATGATACAGTAGAATTGGCCATGCAACTTGAACATCACTACAGAATGAACATCGATAAATAAATGCATAGCAACTGAAGTCCGATCATACAAAATGACAACTTATCTCTCTAAGCAATAAAAATTGGGCACGTGTTGTATGGAATGTGTTACTTAAAATAGTCTACGCTACACCCTCCTAAAGTATTTCAGTTCCTCCTAAAACTCCATATATGATCGGTTTCTTAACCATCTGCCTAAAAATAACAAACCGGTAGAGACAACCATGCTACAAATGTGGCAGTTTACCTATTGAGAGGTGTTGAATTGTACTTGGTGATGACTGGAGAGTCCACATCCATGAACCTGGACCCACCAAAGTTATAAGATCGACCCTGGTGTAAATGCCCATAATAGGGGTCCCAAATAAAATTCACTGATCAATATATAGTAAGCCCTGAGAACTTATTCACATCTGCTATGTGAGATTTAGAGTTGATACCCACAATGACCCCCCCATGAACCATGGACCTTGCCGTTGGTGGGGAGGCTTGCGTGCCTCAGCGATACAGATGGCTGTACCGTAGGTGCAACCACAACGGAGGGGTATCTGTTGAGAGGCCAGACAAACATGTGGTTCCTGAAGAGGGGCAGCAGCCTTTTAAGTAGTTGCAGGGGCAACAGTCTGGATGATTGACTGATTTGGCCTTGTAACATTAACCAAAACGGCCTTGCTGTGCTGGTACTGCGAACGGCTGAAAGCAAGGGGAAACTACAGCCGTAATTTTTCCTGAGGACATGCAGCTCTACTGTATGATTAAATGATGATGGCGTCCTCTTGGGTAAAATATTCCGGAGGTAAAATAGTCCCCCATTCGGATCTCCGGGCGGGAACTACTCAAGAGGACGTCGTTATCAGGAGAAAGAAAACTGGCGTTCTACGGATCGGAGCGTGGAATGTCAGATCACTTAATCGGGCAGGTAGGTTAGAAAATTTAAAAAGGGAGATGGATAGGTTAAAGTTAGATATAGTGGGAATTAGTGAAGTTCGGTGGCAGGAGGAACAAGACTTTTGGTCAGGTGATTACAGGGTTATAAATACAAAATCAAATAGGGGTAATGCAGGAGTAGGTTTAATAATGAATAAAAAAATAGGAGTGCTGGTTAGCTACTACAAACAGCATAGTGAACGCATTATTGTGGCCAAGATAGACACAAAACCCATGCCTACTACAGTAGTACAAGTTTATATGCCAACTAGCTCTGCAGATGATTAAGAAATAGATGAAATGTATGACGAGATAAAAGAAATTATTCAGGTAGTGAAGGGAGACGAAAATTTAATAGTCATGGGTGACTGGAATTCGTCAGTAGGAAAAGGGAGAGAAGGAAACATAGTAGGTGAATATGGATTGGGGGGAAGGAATGAAAGAGGAAGCCGCCTTGTAGAATTTTGCACAGAGCATAACTTAATCATAGCTAACACTTGGTTCAAGAATCATGAAAGGAGGCTGTATACATGGAAGAAGCCTGGAGATACTGACAGTTTTCAGATAGATTATATAATGGTAAGACAGAGATTTAGGAACCAGGTTTTAAATTGTAAGACATTTCCTGGGGCAGATGTAGATTCTGACCACAATCTATTGGTTATGAACTGCAGATTGAAACTGAAGAAACTGCAAAAAGGTGGGAATTTAAGGAGATGGGACCTGGATAAACTGAAAGAACCAGAGGTTGTAGAGAGTTTCAGGGAGAGCATTAGGGAACAATTGACAGGAATGGGGGAAAGAAATACAATAGAAGAAGAATGGGTAGCTCTGAGGGATGAAGTGGTGAAGGCAGCAGACGATCAAGTAGGTAAAAAGACGCAGGCTAATAGAAATCCTTGGGTAACAGAAGAAATATTGAATTTAATTGATGAAAGGAGAAAATATAAAAATGCAGTAAATGAAGCAGGCAAAAAGGAATACAAACGCCTCAAAAATGAAATCGACAGGAAGTGCAAAATGGCTAAGCAGGGATGGCTACAGGACAAATGTAAGGATGTAGAGGCTTGTCTCACTAGAGGTAAGATAGATACTGCCTACAGGAAAATTAAAGAGACCTTTGGAGAAAAGAGAACCACTTGTATGAATATCAAGAGCTCAGATGGCAACCCAGTTCTAAGCAAAGAAGGGAAAGCAGAAAGGTGGAAGGAGTATATAGAGGGTTTATACAAGGGCGATGCACTTGAGGACAATATTATGGAAATGGAAGAGGATGTAGATGAAGATGAAATGGGAGATAAGATACTGCGTGAAGAGTTTGACAGAGCACTGAAAGACCTGAGTCAAAACAAGGCCCCGGGAGTAGACAACATTCCATTAGAACTACTGATGGCCTTGGGAGAGCCAGTCATGACAAAACTCTACCATCTGGTGAGCACGATGTATGAGACAGGCGAAATACACTCAGACTTTAAGAAGAATATAATAATTCAAATCCCAAAGAAAGCAGGTGTTGACAGATGTGAAAGTTACCGAACTATCAGTTTAATAAGTCACAGCTGCAAAATACTAACGCGAATTCTTTACAGACGAATGGAAAAACTGGTAGAAGCCGACCTCGGGGAAGATCAGTTTGGATTCCGTAGAAATGTTGGAACACGTGAGGCAATACTGACCTTACGACTTATCTTGGAAGAAAGATTAAGAAAAGGCATTTGTAGACTTAGAGAAAGCTGTTGACAATGTTGACTGGAATACTCTCTTTCAAATTCTGAAGGTGGCAGGGGTAAAATACAGGGAGCGAAAGGCTATTTACAATTTGTACAGAAACCAGATGGCAGTTATAAGAGTGGAGGTGCATGAAAGGGAAGCAGTGGTGGGGAAAGGAGTGAGACAGGGTTGTAGCCTCTCCCCGTTGTTATTCAATCTGTATATTGAGCAAGCAGTAAAGGAAACAAAAGAAAAATTCGGAGCAGGTATTAAAATTCATGGAGAAGAAGTAAAGACTTTGAGGTTCGCCGATGACATTGTAATTCTGTCAGAGACAGCAAAGGACTTGGATGAGCAGTTGAATGGAATGTACAGTGTCTTGAAAGGAGGATATAAGATGAACATCAACAAAAGCAAAACGAGGATAATGGAATGTAGTCAAATTAAGTCGGGTGATGCTGAGGGAATTAGATTAGGAAATGAGATACTTAAAGTATTAAAGGAGTTTTGCTATTTAGGGAGTAAAATAACCAATGATGGTCAAAGTAGAGAGGATATAAAATGTAGACTGGCAATGGCAAGGAAAGCGTTTCTCAAGAAGAGAAATTTGTTAACATCGAATATAGATTTAGGTGTCAGGAAGTCGTTTCTGAAAGTATTTGTATGGAGTGTAGCCATGTATGGAAGTGAGACATGGACGATAACTAGTTTGGACAAGAAGAGAATAGAAGCTTTTGAAATGTGGTGCTACAGAAGAATGCTGAAGATAAGGTGGGTAGATCACGTAACTAATGAGGAGGTATTGAATAGCATTGGGGAGAAGAGAAGTTTGTGGCACAACTTGACTAGAAGAAGGGATCGGTTGGTAGGGCATGTTCTGAGGCATCGAGGGATTGCAAATTTAGCATTGGAGGGCAGCGTGGAGGGTAAAAATCGTAGAGGGAGACCAAGAGATCAATACACTAAGCAGATTCAGAAGGATGTAGGTTGCAGTAGGTACTGGGAGATGAAGAAGCTTGCACAGGATAGAGTAGCATGGAGAGCTGCATCAAACCAGTCTCAGGACTGAAGACCACAACAACAACAACAACCCACAATGACTGATGAAATTTTATCTTCCACAGAACTTCTAGGATTATAAAAGAATAACAACTAACATATCAATTTTATATGCTTCACTCTGAATTACACAATCTTTTCAAGATAAACTCCTTTAAATAATCACAGTAGAGGGCACACACTGTGATGATCACGAAACTACAAGTCAATGGAGCATAAATACTTTTGTGAATTCTCCATATATTCTGAAATCTCTGTAAAAGTCACTGTGCCATAACATTCCCTATCTACTTAAAGTCTGAGTTCAATAAATGAAATGTAACATAAATGTTGGCCTGGTCACAGATCTGACATGGACACAATTCAAACAAGAACTGAACATATAACATTGTTAAAATACATTTCACTTTCATCAGTCGAGGTGGCAGATTCTTCAGTCAAGGTGGCACAGTATTCTGTGACTACCTGCGCATTGTAGCCTCACTGTCATGGTGCACACTTAAGAGGGCCAGCTACTGTAGTTCCACCAACCCCACAACAAACAGAGCGGCTTGTGCATGTAAAAGGCTTCTGCAAGATAATAATTTCCACTGTTAACATACGTAAAATTCCCTGTCACCTGTACACCTCTTCATCTCCTCGCAACATTGGTCATTAAAATTCTGATAATCTGGCCACATACTTAGGAATTAAAACACATAATAACAGGTAAAATTGGCAATCCATTACATACCTCCATATCTAAACAAAACAAAGTTAACTGAATTGCTGAATCATCTCAATGAAATATAGGTCAAATCACTGATAATAGTCTTAATTCTCTGTTTTTATTGTTAATACATATATTCCTTTCCTATGTAAATTAAACATTGAATCATACCCAGTTCTTAAACACTGGTTATATAGTGCCCTTATTGCTTGCCAGTCTTCATTAGTAATACTTTGGAAGTAACTTACTTGATAGGTGGGATAGATTACTACTGCAAACCCACTGTACCTTGATTATTTCCATCAATAAAGATTCCATCTGCAAAGGTAATCCTAATTATTATCACGACTCCGTCCTTCTCTTATAGACTTTTATCATTTACATAGTTTTATAACCTTCTCTTCCTAATGTCATAAAATACAACTACAATATGCAAATGCAAAAATTTTTTTTCTATATATATTTCCATTATCATTCTTCTTCCTTCACTATTCCATTCCCAACACAATAAAATAAAATAATACCCTTTCTATTCATATGCTTCAAGATATACCACATAAAATAATAATTAATTCTCCGTAAGAGATGAATACCAGTTTTTCCTGTAAGGGTCTAGCACCACTGGTAAATACTGTCCCACTCCACCGAACATTCTCTTCGATTTTAATGTCAGTATCACAGACTACTCTCCTTGTATTGATAGGTGTTAGCCCTTTCTATCAATCCAATTATTAATCCTCCAATAACTTTAAAACTAAGCAGAGTCCATTTAGAAATCTATTTCTTAAATGTTCTGTTTCATATGGCATTGTCATACTTATCTCACCATTGGTCAGTTACAATCTTTCGATAACATCAGACCTAAATTGCCTTAGATATACACATTAACAGGATGCACACTCTATCAACATTTTTCCTTCCACTCGTTCATTTCTCCACTCTGAAACTGTTATACTTCATATCAGTTGTGACCTTAAACCACCTGTGAGAAGGATCTCCATTCTCACTTTTAAGCACCTGTTCACCAAGCCAATTATACCAAGCTACCACTTCTCATTTACAAGAAGCCAATTAATAATTAACCCTCTAAAACTATGTACATACCCAAACAAAATTAATTATGCCTTTTTCCTTTGTCACAACATAAAAAGAAAAACTGTGACTCACGTCTTCAGGATTTACATAATTTCAGCAATAGCAACTCACCGTTCACATTCCATAAATTTATTAATATATTTTATTATCTCTGTTGATGTCAATACCATAGTGTCATGAACTCAGATTTTTTGACTGACCACCAAAATATCTTCTCCAGCCCCAGAATGTCCATCCAACATTCAGTATCAACACAAAACTCTGATTTAAGACACTGCAAATTCTTGGTGTTCATGAGCAATTAGGCCGTGCCCTGCTCATACTTGATTGCTGAATTATCTATCCAATTGGAATTGAAATTCAGCCATAGCAGACACACTAAAATTGCCTCTCTGCTATGCTACTCACATAACTGAAATACTTCATAAACACTAATCTTGTTCTCTTCCCTTCTCACTGCCATGGTGTGTGACAGAAAATACCTCTTATTAATTACTTTTTGAACTGATTAATCATTAGCACCTTCGATTAACAACTACAAACATCAGGAACTACATGAGTTCCTGAATAGCACTTGCAGGCTCCACTTAAAACACTATGTGAGGCACATATTACAAACAGCAAAAGGTCCGTCATGGATGTAGTGCTCCTTACTTCCTTTTTACGGTAGTTTCTCCAGTGATTTGGTCCCTTCTTTACAAGCAGTAACAGCTAGTTTCCTTTCTAGTTTGCAGTATAAAAATGCAAATATTTACAAATATAAAAATATCTTTCCGGTATCATTCATTTTTACCTATCAATTACAAATTACTGGGCTATCTAATAGATGATATTTCCTGATGTCTTCTGTATTATACAGCCCTTTGATCTTCCCATTCTTAATATGAGTCAATATTACTGCCTTGGGAAGGGGTGAAGCCTTGACCCTTGTGTTTGGAGGATATGGGATTCATCTTTAACAACACCTTTTCCCCACCTTACATGGTCCCATTTGATTTCCAATTTCTTTGGCTATTATCTTCTTTTTGGCTTACAATTTTATATTCTCCACAGCTGCCTTCTTCAATCATTCCTGGTCTGAGAGTAACTGTAATGGCTAATCAGTCTTGTCAATAATAGGCTCAATCTCCACCTTACCCATGACTATCTAATAAGGTGTTATTTCAGCCATTTCATGTGGTAGGTTATTTTGTACCATCTCCAAGTTATGAATTTTCGACACGTCTCAGGCTCTCTCATGAATCTTTGCATTGGGTTGTCTTGCGGGTGGTAATGGGATATAAATGCTGGACGTATTCCCTGGCTTCTTAAAAACCCCTTCCACATCTTGATTACAAATTATGTCCCAATATCCAGTAAGATATATTTAGGATGACCCACATTAATTAAATAGTCAGACTGGAAACATCTCACATGTGCTCCTGCTGTTGCTCAGCTTCAAATATTTAGAAACCATTTCCATTTAAATCAAAATATATGACAACTCAGCCTTGCCAGATGGTAATGAGCCAGAAATGTCTGTCATTACCAAATCTCACACATCCTTTGGTACTCTGGGGTAATTCCTCTTCTGGGATCAAGAGCACAATGAGACCTAAGAATTTCAACTAGTTGCCATCAGAATGAGAGTCATCCAATTTTATGGTTACCCCTTTGTACTTCAGTCATGCTAGAAGTTGCTGTGAAATGTGAGGGTGTTCCTCCTATGACTTGATAGTAATAAGAATATTGTCTACATTTGAAACAATCTTATTCTTTAATTCTTCCCCATTTGTTAACCCAAGACTTGTATGAAAATGCTTACAGACAGTTTTAGTCCAATTGTAAGCGTTTAAAATGATGGCATTTTCTGTCAAAGAGAGAGGCTGTATACAGCATTTTCTGTCAAAGAGAAAGTCTGTATACTTCTGTGATTGAGTGCACTTTGCCAATAACTTGTGGGCAAATCCTGGGTGACAAGTAATTCACTACTTGAAAGATTGCCAAAATTTCATCTGTAGGTAACGATCAACTTCTTTCCTTGATTAAAATTTTGTTAATGTGTCAAGTGTCTAACACAAAACCTATACTCCCTGTTGTGTCTAGACAAGACAGCCTAGACACAATGAGAGGAAGCTGAAAGGCACGCGCTTAAACTCACGCAGGCTGGCGTGAGGTCTGAAACAGGATACGTAATGAATGCTATAAAGAAAAGTACGTAGCTTCTGGAATACTTAACTTTAATCCACATTTGTAGAACATCGCTCTTGATGATACAGTAATAGAATCTCAATATCACTTGAATACGGCACCTTGCTAGGTCGTAGCAAATGTAGCTGAAGGCTATGCTAACTATCGTCTCGGCAAATGAGAGCGTAGTTGTCAGTGAACCCTTCCTTGCAAATTCGGCTGCACAACTGGGGCGAGTGCTAGTACATCTCACTAGACCTGCCGTGTGGCGGCGCTCGGTCTGCCATCACTGACAGTGGCGACACGCGGGTCCGTCGTATACTAGCGGACCGCAGCCGATTTAAAAGCTACCACCTAGCAAGTGTGGTGTCTGGCGGTGACACCACATTCCTCCCCCGCAAATCGGCGAACGGTTGTGGTATAAGGCTTCCGCCCGCCGTGGGGAGGACCCCATGTGGACATATGCGACGAGGTGGGGAGCCTAACAACAGGCGAGGCTGTGCCACCCGCACCCGGCCATTCGGTCCGAGGGGAGCTAGGAAACGCCTGAAAACCTAGTCCAGGGTGCATGCCAACATGAGGTGTATGCGCCCGTAGATAGTCAGGAGGGGCCGAAGGGTCGACCTCCATCGAGTCGGAGCACCCGACTGGCGAAGACGACAGATGGTCCGGAGCGGGCAAGAGTTCCATGGCGGAGGACATCTAGTCACGGGAAGCGATCGGCGGCGCGTGACCCAGCGAGGCGCCCGGCGGTTGCAGCGACGCGTCCACTGCAGGCGGCGCCGGCGGCGGCGGCGCGACGCCATGGGGCAAAATGGAAGGCATCGTCGGTAACACCTGGGGATCAGGCGAGCCAGTAGATGGGTCCCCAGGTCGCTGACCGGACGGCACTGTCGCTGAAAGCAGACGGGGAGCGGCAGAACCCATGCGACGACAGAGGCGCAGCTGATTGAGATGCCGACGCACCTCACCAGAGGCCCCCAAAACCAGATACATAGCGCGGCCGAGGCAGCGAAGAATGCGCCCTGCGAGCCAACGCCGTGATCCGCGATAGTTCCGATAATAGACAACGTCGCCTGGAGCAAAAGCAGGTGTCTGCCGCTGCACAGGAACCTGATGCGGCGGATGCAACAAAGGCATTAAGGTTTGATGAGGACGACCATGGAGCAACTCAGCCGGCGAGCGACCATCATGGGGCTGAGAGCGATACGAGGACAAAAAGAGCAATAACGCATCCTCCCTAGAATGCGACTCTTTCAACTTCAACATCTGTGACTTGAAAGTCCGGACCAATCGTTCAGTGGCACCGTTGGATTGAGGAGAAAACGGCGCGGATGTCAGATGTTGAATACCATTGGCCTTGCAGAATGACTGAAATTCTGTGGACATGAATTGTAGGCCATTGTTGGAAACAATAGTCTGTGGTAGACCTTCAATGCAAAAGATAGTGGACAACGCCTGAATGGTGGCAGATGACGTCGTGGAAGACATCCGGACAACAAAAGGAAAATTACTGAATGAATCAACAACAACCAACCGTCGAGCATTCCAGAATGGACCAGCAAAACCGATGTGTAAGCGTTGCCGAGGGGAAGTGGCTTGTGGCCATGCAAAAAATTTCTGTGGAGGGGCTGATTGGTGTTCGGCACACGCCATGCAAGAAGAGCACATATACGTAATCGCAGCATCGATTCCGAACCAAGTACAGTGCTGACGAGCAAGTTGTTTCGTTCTCACTATACACCAATGTCCTTGGTGGAGAAGCTGTAAGACAGAGGACTGTAACGAACATGGGACCACGACCCTGGACTGATCATTATCAGAACGCAACAGCAAAACACCACATCGTACAAAAAGAGTCTCCTTGTGAGCAAAAAATCGGCCAACCTACGGATCCTCGATCCGTGACTTTGACAAGGGCCATTGCGTTGCAACAAAATGCAAAACGTTAGCAAGGACAGGGTCTGCAGCTGTGGCTGTAGCTACACGACGAAAATCAATTGGAAACGATTCTACCACGTCATCGGTTTCCGCATCAATGAACATGCAAGCAAGTTCGGAAGAATCGAATGCTCTATCCTCAGCAACAGGCAAACGTGACAACGCATCGGCGTTTCCGTGCTTAGCAGTGGACCGATACAAGATATCGTAGCGGTACTGCGAGAGGAAAATAGACCAGCGAATGAATTTCTGCGCTGTACGTGGAGGTACAGGCTTGTTCGGATGAAAAAGTGATGTCAAAGGTTTGTGGTCTGTGATGATGGTAAAGTGACGACCATACAAGAAATCGTGAAACTTTGTAACACGAAACACGAGAGCCAAAGCTTCTTTCTCTATCTGTGAATAATTTCTTTGCGCTGACGAGAGCAATTTGGACGCAAAGGCAATAGGGCGATCATGCGAGCCATCTTTGTGCACAAGCACAGCACCGATCCCGAAATCCGATGCATCTACCATCAACAAAAGGGATTTCTGGGGATCGAAAGGCATAAGGCAAGTATTGGAAAGCAACGCCGATTTCAACTGGCCAAAGCCGCGTTCGCATTCCGTCGACCAGACAAACGGAACATCTTTACAGCGTAAGCGATGAAGCGGAGCTGAAATGGAAGAGGCATGGGGGATATAGCGATGGTAATAATTTATTTTACCCAGCACACTCTGTAGATGCTTCAAATTCTGCGGCGAAGGCAAGTCTTGTATGGCACGAAGGTGCTCTGGACTGGGATGTATGCCTTGGGCATTGAGTACATGTCCCAGATATGGCAAATCACGAGCAAAAAACACACATTTGTCCTTCCGCAAGCGAAGCCCATTTTGTCACAAGACCTGAAATAATGTTCGGAGATTGTCTAAATGTTCGTCTGCCATCTTTCCGGAGATCACAATATTGTCCAGATAGTTTGCTGCAGTAGGGACCGACGCACAAACAGTTTGTAAATATTGCTGAAACAATGCAGGGGCGGATGCACACCCGAATGGCATTCGTTTGAATCGATACAAACCAAGATGCGTGTTAACCACCAATACACACTGGGATTCTTCGTCCACAGATGCAAGTACGCATCTGCTAGGTCCAACTTCAAAAAATATTTACCCGGGCACAGTTTGTCAAAAAGATCTTCTGGGCGGGGTAAAGGAA